>NW_026442006.1:0-63848 GCF_026898425.1 Galleria mellonella | reverse complement strand
ATTATAAAATTATTATTCGAATGAAAAATAGAAATTAAATAAAAAAGTAGAAATTTGTGCAAATAAATATTATTTTTACTATTTTCAAAGTTCTAAATCACCATAATTATATTAACCGTCAATTATTGCACCAGAAACATAAAAATAACATAAATACAGATTGAAATATCCACATAAAGGTACAAAAGGCGGTCTCATCGCTAGGGCAATCTCTTACAGACAACCTTTGGTTGAAGGAGAACAGATGAAATGGGTAGGGGCGCAATAGTGAGATAGGTTAAGTTAGGCTTCCGCTAGTAGTTGTTATGCTTGACAGGTGAGTTCGCTAACGCAGTCAAGCTTTAGTGATGTTTTAACAGAGACACTTCTGCCTACACCTCGACGTTTAAATTCCCTTAGTCGCCTCTTACAACACCCATTGGAAAGCAAAGTTCTAATTATCTCCCATAAATAGGAGATGAAAGTGATTTCATCTCCTATTTAGGGAATTAAATTTCATAGTGCCTTTTCAAGTGTTTACCTATTGTGCAAAATTGCAAACTTTCAGACTCCATCTTGGCATATCCGTCGATAGTTTTGTGTCGAGACATCAACCAGTATTAGTGGGTATCGACTCGTGTAATCTGGACTTGTTTTTTGTAACGTTACGTTCAGCTAACGAAGCCACAAAAGCTTTTTGTTCTAAATAAAGGAAGCAATGAGAAACAGAGCAACGAAACTATGAATGCGATCGGAAACATCATTGGATATACAATGGCCGTACACAAAGGCTACACCTCTGCACCATTGTTGCACTCCGCCGCCGCTGTTCCGCACCGAATATATTACGGGCCAAAGCTTATAAACACACAAACTATGCCATTTTTACACACATACATTCAAATTACACTCTATACGCAGGGAGCACATTTTTTTCACAATTTTCTACTTACTACTTACTACTACTTACTTACTTACTACCAATAATTATAATTAGTTTAATTAACTTAATATAAAAATCAACATTCTATATGTAGCACTAAAAACTTTGCTGAGCTAATATTATAGTATCTATTGAGGGTTGAGCGCTGTTGTCTGTAATACAGGTTTTATAACCTAGTTCAGACACAGATGTTTAAACTGGTCCAAATGTACAAATGAATACGTACCTACTTCTACTGTAATTTCCAGTGCTGAGTTTGTTACAGTCATGTTTATGCAATAAAGTTATTATTATTAGTATTGTAATTGACGAAAACAATTCGTTAAAACTAGTATTTATTAATATGGACTCAAAGAACTTTATCTAGAAGAAAAAAATAAAAATAAAAAAAAAATCTAGAAGAAAACTAAAAACTAAATAATTTTAAGCTTGCGTTTGAAAAGGAATCAACTTTATTATCAACGTTATTTTTATTGAAAAACTACGCTACTTTTGCTAGACTGCATTTGATGAGACCAATCAATTTCTAAATATATGTCCTTTCAAATAAAAAAAATAATTTTACAAGTCCGTTTAGAAAAAATAGAGTTTCGAGGTAACAAACACAAAAAAAAACAACCGAAATATCTCTCTTTTTTGAAGTTGGTTAAAAATAAATTAAGTAGATCGGAAATAAAGGATCAACTGTTTCTGCACCAATGCCAGCATATAGTACAAAATATGTACTTTCTGAGACCCTGTTAATAAATACTGACACTAGTTTTGGATTTGGATGGCTTTCGTTAATTAACTTATTGAGGTAGATTTGAGATCACACCGAAATATTTACTGTAAACACAAATATGAATTAATTTTCTAATAGACTGAAGTTAAAACTATTATAATTTTAGTTTATTATTGTCCATTAAAAGAGTTATTTAGCGAAATTATCAAATTAAAATGTTAGTCTAAGAGGTAAGTTTTGAAAAATGGCGATATCGAATCGACTCGACGTAGAATCGACGCCAATGTATGTCAAGTATTTTTATCTATGAAACGTCTTCAATCGTGAACATTATACACTAATAAACGTTACATTTAAAATATTGAATTTAAAATTTGAATTAAGAACGCGATCTCGAGTATTTCAAATAGATTTTCTTTACAGTTTTTTGTATGACAAATTTCATAGTGCTCGAGTTGATCTTTGAAGGCGCCAAGATGCACCTAACAAGTTCATTTTCACATATATAAATTATAGTATTTTTCTTGTAACATTATCCCCATGATTTTGATAAGAAGTAAGCTTCTCTATTCTAAATATTACCTACCTATAGGCCAAACTTACTAAAATTCGGTTGAGCCGTTAAGGAGCTAAGAGATAACTAACAAATAAACTCACTTTCGAATTTTAACATTAGTAAGGTCTGGTAAGAAATGAAATCAGTGATAGAAATGTTCCTAGAATAATTACACCAGACGACTTCACAGTTCTTCCGGGGGGACTAGATTTCTGGAATATTCGTCAAACGACGATCAGAAAGATAAGCGACGTTAATTTGAATTAAGTGGAAAGTTTAAATTAATTTTAGTGAAGGCTTTTGAGGTTTGGACGAAGGCTGCATGGAGGGTCCATGGATTTGTAAATTAATTATTTGAATGGTCGAACGATTATTATTTGATGATATATTCTGTTTCAATGCAACTTTCTTTTTTTATACAACTTAGAATGGCAAACTGTTCCCTTTGAAATCTGCTTTAAAATTTCGTTGTGCTAAGATCATTAACTTAATTTATTAATAATTCATTTTATTTGTTAATAATAAATAATTGATTAGATGACTGTCATCATTGTGTTCTCTTTTATTTGATATTTATAGCACTACTACTGCCCACTCATTACTTCATATGCAACTGTGTTAGCTTGACTGGAAAATAAGTTCGCCTTTGCTAACACTGTTATTACTGTAGGGTTTATATATATGTAAAATTTGCATCAAAAATATTAATATATTCGTCGAATAAGTGCTAATAGTGATCTTACAGGCATTATATAATGTGAGGTCTTGTTACCTACAGTGAAGCGTACCTTAATTTAAGCCAACATACGAGTAGACGCCTACTAGAAAATACAAATTAAATTTGTACATATGGTATATAGATTATTACATCTCCCTATTATTAATATAATATGTTATTAATAGTATAAAATTAAATACTAAATTATGCCTAAATTCTTGTTACTGAGGGTAGTTTAAAATTTAGAAATTAATATATTACCCACTTTAGGAATTAATATACAATTAAAGACACCAAGACGTAATAAATAAACTCATTTTCGAATCTACAATACAAGTAAGGATATGAAAAGTAATGTGAATAAATTGGATTGTAAACTAAGTTAGTGCAGATATATCTTCGGCCTCTCTGGACGTAAATAAAACAATCTACTCTGTGTACTCTCATTGAATTCCGATAATCCTCGCATTTGAGGAGTGGAGGCAAAGGAAAATAAATCTTACTCTCACGTGAAGACAGTCAAGTGCACTGCGAATTTACAGAGCTAGGTTCGCGGCGGTCGTCAATCTGAGCTCGTTCTTTCATTCACATTCACTCGTTCATCGCTCTTGAATAAAAGATGGCGGGCAGTCCAGCCGGAGGGTAGCTAACGAGGCGGGAAAATGACGCTGTATTAAGGTAAATAGTACTCATCCACATAACAAATGTTCACTTAAATATCTTTTATTGAATTATTGCGCACAACGCACGAATTTCCTCGTAGGCGTACCCTTTGTTTATGATACCATGTGTCCTAATTGAGACGAACATTATAGACTTTATTACGTCCATGCAAGGACGTGGGAAGCATCAGTGATAAGGTAATATCATGTATCAAAACAACACAGTCTTATATGTATAATAAAAGAACTAATAATAATTGGTATATCATGTTCGAACAGGTCACGGCTGGCGGAATGTTTTTCCGCTTTTTAAGCTCCATTAACGAAGGGGAAATGAGATTACAATGGGTAAGATTATCAAATTGTATTTGTAAGGAAGTCCCTCGTTGGGCGCCAATAGGCCGGCTCCGAGCGTATCCCGGATTACGGGCGCGATTGTTGTTTTTGAAATCGCAAAAGGCAGTTTCAACCAATTCCCATCATATTAGAAAGGTGGCAGTTCGCGTTTACGATGGACATCAAATTTTATTGGCTGTTTTCTGTTTAAGCTTGACACAGTGTTGTCCTGTTAAAGGACAGTTCCCCTCCACATTCGGAAGCCTTTTTTATGTGCAATAACTTGGACGCTAACAGGAAAACGTATTAGTTATAGTTTTACTTCGTGACTGGAAGACATAACAGCGAGAAACGAATATCGCCACTGGCTGTCACGAGACATCGCCCCGTTGATTGCAAAGATTAAAGGTTAGCGAAGTTCAAGGAGAATAATTATTGACATATTTATCGATAGATTTGTCTCTTGTTTTGATTGGGCTGTTTTTCTCAGATGAAGCTTGTTCATATTGGCAGATCAATTGACTTATCTTACGTAGGTAATAGACCTACGTTAATATGGTACATACACGTTTAGATTTGATTAATCATAATTACTCTTATTTCAACCATTAATCGTACACTGGTGCACATGGAAAATCCATAGAGTGCTAGAAGAAACAATCTTAAGAATATAGAGGGTAAAGTTGAAATCATAAGCGTCACTTTAAGGGAGTTTACCGATGAAACTAATTATGAAAATACGAATTGAAAAATGCCAACGAAATTTGAATTTTCTATATTTTTACAAAATATGCTGGTCTTGATATATTATTATTTATTTATTATATTAATTGTAAGTGAAAATATCGTGTGTTGACTTGAAGTAATATATATTTTATTTATAATTCATTTGTTTATCAAGTTTCTTTTTTATAAAAAAAAAAAAACTATATCTATCAATGTATGTATGTAAAAAGGTTCATTTTGAACACCATAAGAACTTGGCAGACGGATACGCCATGTCAGTATAGGATTATTAGGTTTATTATATAACACAGAGGCAAACGATGCATGAAATTAATTTGATGGGAAAGTTCAAACTTTTATGTCATGTATAGCTCATATTTTTGTGGAAACATATTCAGTTACTGATGAAACGATTTCACCTTAAGCTTTCATACACCGATTTCATCCACCCCATATAAGACAGTTGCGATTTTTGATGCATTTGTATGTGATTATATATAAACCGTTTGCTGTGGTAAGATATCTCGGTGCAGGCCATTAAGAGCACTTAATGCAGCCGGGCTCACATTACCCGCTGTACCCGGTTTATGTCCCATCTAGTTTGACCTATCTCAGTTGCTTTATGGCCTTAAAGTCATGTTGTAACGTGTAATAATTTCACTATTATTGCTATAGTGTAAAATTTTGCAATATCTCTCTAGCGTTATGGCTTATTGTAAAACGATTCGTAATTTGATGGTAAATACATACACTATTTAATATCAATAATTTAATTTTCTGACTTTACGTTAGTGAAGTTGTTGGGAACTAACTTTTACCCGCAGCTCGATTTCTAATTGGCACCTGGATTTGTTATTAATAAATTTTGGAAATTGAATAAAGAAGAATATAATTATAATTAAAGTTAAACGACGTATATTAACGTATATTTACTAAAGAAAAAAAACTTAATACACGAAACAAAAGAAAAATAAAAAAAAAATCCAAATAATACTTTATGACTTCTGCATTTATTTTGTCTTATAATTTCTGTATCTTTTTAATTCGTATACACACATTTTATTTATTAAATAATACGTTAAAATATATTGTATGCGTATGTATATAACATACAGATATAAAACGAGTCAGCCAATTTGACAATTAACTAATAAAAAGTCGACCTATTTTTGAGACTTGATGCTCTATCTATATAATCTAAGATTTAAATGTACAATTATACTTTTTTCTTAATATCTTTTTTTATACAACTTAGAATGGCAAATAAGCTAACGGCCCACCTGATGGAAAGTGGTAACCGTCGCCTATAGACATGAGCAGTACCATGGACATAACAGAGTATACTGTTTCGCCCATGATACCCCCCATGCGTTGCCATTCCTGAGGACTCAGGTGTTATTCCTCTGTACCCAGTAAATTCACGCCATATCCCACCCTTCAAACCGAAACACAGCCATGCAAACACAACTGCTTTACGGTTGAAACACGAATGGGATAGAGGTGCCCAAGCAATTGACTTTTGTACAAAGTCTCCCTCTTAATATTAAAAATGAATTCAATAACGTTATAATCCGAGATCTAATAATCTAATATTTTACCACAACCGTCATTGTCACAAAAAATTTTAATAAAATTATCAATACATGAAGCACTGTCATCATTTACACGAATGGGACGGGAGATCGAGATATTTGTTGTGTTTTTGTCCTTTTTTAATTTATAATGAATGAATGAATGGTTTATTTTCTCTTCACAAAAGGTAGTATAAAGTGACAACTTGAGGTACAATTAGATATGTAAGACCAATTTTGTGAGAGCCCGGTGCTTGCGCTTGCAGTAGGTTTTGAATAACTTGTGTTACAAGTTACCATAATAAAAAAAATTCCATTCCATCTCGTGCAGCCGAATACAGCCCTCCGTGGAAATTCTGGCAGCTCACCCAGGAGTTGGCAGCAACGTATTTACAAAGTGCACTTTGCAGATGAAATGGTGTAGGTAAAGCAATTTCCCGGGGCGTTGTGGCTCGAACTGTGTACCGGCGCCGAATGTCGACACTTAGATAATAAGCAGAGAGATCTACATACTTGAGTGAATACAGTGGGTTGATTAACGAAATCCATCCCTTAAAACTAGTGTTAGTATTCATGTGGTGTCGAATAACATTTTTACGCTTTTTTTTTTATTTTTATCAGAGGGAGATTTTGTAGAAAAGTCGTTTGCTTGAGTACCTCTGTCACATTTGTGTTTTAACCGTAAAACAGTTGTGTTTGCATGGCTATGTTTCAGTTTGAAGGGTGGGATATGGCGTGAATTTACTGGGTACAGAGGAATAACATCTGAGTCTCAGGTGGCACAGAGGAATGGGCGAAACATCTGAGTCCATGGTACTCATGTCTATAGGCGACGGTTACCACGCCATCAGGGCGCCGCCAGCTTGTTTGCCATTCTAAGTTGTATAAAAAAAAAAGATAAATATTCAAATAATTTTTAATCAAAAATCACTTGAAACGTAATAAATAAATAGCACTCCAGACATGAACATCTTACACGGCGGTTCACTACGTCAGAGCCGTCACGAATAAATAATAATAAATCGTTGGTAATCGAAAGTGGGCGCAGTAAAAGCGGAACGTATTGACACGATATGTTGTGATACAGACGAGCGAAGTGGTGCCAGGTGCCAGGTGCGTGTCGAGACCACGGCTGACACCTGTTGATTTGAACCCGTAAAAGATCGACTTGCGTTTCGAGGACGAGTTGCCTTAAAATACCCCAATAGTCATTGGCGTAACATAATTTTCCAGTGGGGAAAGGGTTTCTTTTTTCAACCGACGTCAAATTAGCAACAACTTTAATACTATTTCTAAAAGTCTTTCGAAAATATAGATCTATTTTCGAAAAACATAATATCAGTGAGAGACCAACTGAGTAGGCATTTTTTTTAAGTCAGTTTGAATAGCTATTGTATGGACAAGAAGGCCATATTTTAATCGAATACTTGTAATTAATTTTTACTTTATATTTTATTCATCATTTTTTTGTTTTCGTTCTTGTTTGTTCATATTTTATTTTTTGTTAACTCGCTATTTTTGTTGCTTTGTGTACAGCGCCTTGTATCTATATTGTTGCTACTTGTGAAAACCTATTAGTGGCTTATTTTGTTATCCTAAAACTGTATCTTTTTGCTCTAGTGTAGCCCTGGTTTTCCTATGAATAAATAAATAAATAAATAGAAGTAGGTTCGCAATTGGATTGTATTTTTTTTATTATTTCTTATCTCATAACTTCGTTACTTCTAAAACGGTTTGGAAAATTCTTTTTTATCTTTAATTGTATCAACATCATGTAGGCTTGTTTATATATGTTCACTGCTCACGAACGTTAGAGCAGTGGGATTTGAAATGTTCTCTTATCAAACGGTAGCCACTGTCTAGATTCACTGGTCGTTTTTTTATCAACTGTAACATTGTTTCACTGTAATTTAGTTTTTTTTAATGCATGATTAATGGAATGGTAACCCCACTTGCGCTAACGATATACGCTGGCGGGGCACCAGTAAAGGATGATAGGTGAATAATGAAAAAAGGTAGGTCAGTCAGCCCATCGTGATGAATACACCTGGAACTCGGCATGATGGTTTCCAGGGGAACCGCGTGGAGGTCGACCTGACAGGGTATATTGCTAGCAATGGGACTGGTAGCCCGCATTGCTAACGATCCCTTCCCCCGTGTAATTTAGTATTAGTAATTGTCAACTATTATTGCGGTGGTTAAAAGTCTTGTTATAAAATTTTATATCGCAATTTCTTCCCTTATATTACTTTGCTTTGCTCCTTTACAATATTTTCTCTTTGTCCTCTTAGAACGTCTGACATGAAAAGGAATGTGATACGACGTATTCTTTCTTTGTAATAATTTTATATTAATAATAATACACGTATATATACCGGGGGAAAGGGATTGTCAGGTCGACCTCCACGTGGTTACCCCTGGAAACCATGGTGTTTAATTCTAGTTGAATTCGTCAGGATGGGCTAGCTAACTGACCTGTTTTCATCCTCATCTGTCATCTCTTACTGGTGCCCCCCCCCCCCGCCCCTCAGTGTATACCGATAGCGCAGGCGGGGTTACCATACCATTTTCATCCATCAAAAAAAAAAAAAACTAACTCACGATTACAAGATTACAAAGAACTGGGTTTCAAATAGAAAAGGCTACCGTTTCGAGTGATAACACAACTACATACAGTATAAAACTCCATTAAAAGACTTCAAGCCGTACCCGAAGCCCTCAATCAGGCAGCTGACGCGCTAAATTGTGATCGACCACAATCGACTTACGTTTCCTAGAATGGCTAAATCATTGCCACTGAACGTCAGTGAAGGTAAGGAAATATCCAATTAGATTTAGCTCGTGATTTAGCTGCGTCTGCCGCTGACGGTTCACGAGTCGGTTCTACGTGACAGTTTTTTTAAATACCATTTTGGAAACAGCAAAAAAATTTGACGGTTCGCCTGTTGGAAAGTGCTTACCGTCAAGGTACCTTCGTGTCATCATTATAATGTCAGCTTTTAACTGTCCACTGCTGAGTATAAGTCTTCCCCTTGGGGGGTTTAAGTTCATCAGTGCTTTGCCAGTAGTTGACACGCTTGGTAGGCGAATTAGCAAACGCAGTCAAATTTTAGAAATGTTTTAAGAGGGACGCTGCTGCCCATCCCTCGTCCTCTTTTAGTCGCCTCTTACGACAGCCACAGAAAAGGATGGGGTGGCTATTCTATGCCGGGACCACACGGGAGGGGTGGACCCGATAGTGAACATGGTCCTGGCAAAACCTCTCAAGGTAGAGGCTTATGTAGGCTTAGGCCGTGGACAGTTAAAGGCTGGTATGATGATGTAATTATGACCTGCGTGAAAACCTTCTTATTTAAGTCTTAAAAAGCCCATGCTGTGAATACCTATAAAAGATCCTGCATTAATATTGCATTATATTTAATGTTTGTTATACCTATATGTTATAATGAAATATGCTGTTGGTGTTCCTTAAATAAATATATTTGATATATGTATGTCTTATTAGTCCATACTTTATGTTCAGAAAATAAGCAAATGAGGTGTGATTGAATAACAAACACCTGAACACATAACCTCATTTATCTGTCTTTATATTATCAATTAGAGAAGATATACGAGAAATAGGTTTGAGTTGAGAACGTTTTACTTTTATGGATGTCAGTTAAAAACAACTGCTGTATGCTAATTAATATCAAATAGATTTACTGCTATTTTGTTTATTTTCAATCTTATTCAAAAAGGTAGAAAGAAATGTTAATGATCAGGCATAGTTACATCAGGCAGATCAAATTAATTTTAGATCGTACAAGAGGTGAAGACATGCTGAAAATGAAGATTGATATGTCGATGATGATGATTGTCGAAGTATCTTTATAGATCATTTAAAAGATCAGAAGGTCTATTTCGTTGATTTTCCTATTTTTGTAATCTAAAATATTGTACTAAAATTTATGTTTTGTAATAAATACATCCGTGCGAAGCCGGGGCGGGTCGCGAGTAAATGTAAAGTACTAGAAGGGATGGCGAGTGCCGACATGTCGGCGGAAGTAGGAAACGCGAAACTTTGCCAACATTCCAAGTAGACGCACTTCCGGTTGCATTCGGGGGAGAAGGGAACTGTTACGAGTGTTATAAGCCAGTTTGGATTATAAAATACATTTTTAAATAAAGTGGGTCCATAGGCGGCGGATATCTTTACCATCAGGTGATCGCACGCTCGTTTGCCCTTGTGTTGTAAAAATCAAAAATTCGTTGTAGGCCTAAAAATAATTAAGAATCTGTAATCATCGTTACCTGAGGCAATTACTATCCAAATTTCAAATATTTTTATATACTGCTATATACAGTTATACATATATACAGTTTCTAAATTTTTTTTATACAACTTAGAATGGCAAACAAGCTGACGGCCCACCTGATGGAAAGTGGTAACCGTCGCCTATAGACAAAGCAGTACCATGGACATAACAGAGTATACTGTTTCGCCCATGACACCCCCGTGCGTTGCCATTCCTGAGGACTCAGGTGTTATTCCTCTGTACCCAGTAAATTCACGCCATATCCCACTCTTCAAACCGAAACACAGCCATGCAAACACAACTGCTTCACGGTTGAAACACGAATGGGACAGAGGTACCCAAGCAATCGACTTTTGTACAAATCTCCCTCTGGTGAATTCTAAATATCAAATTACCGACATTTCATCGCGGCGATCTTATTTTTCAACAGAAATTATTAACCAAAATTTTGAAAAAACACTCAATCTCAAAGACTACGTAAAAAATATGTAACATACATAAATACATATCTGTCACGCCTGTCTCCTATTAGGGTAGGTAGAAACAATGGAATCCCAAATGCTTCGATTCAAACTAACCTCTTTCGCTTCTTCCACATTCATCAATCTTTTCATACACGCTCACCAGTTACGGGTACTTTTATGCTTCAAATGCTTCGATGACCGCTAAAAGATATGTAATTAAAATATAAACTAGGAAATAATCTTTACCAATTTCAAAAATAGTAAAATCGGCTCAAGTTCGACGTAAAGACCGTACACTCCTTTTAAGGTGGCTTTAAAAACAATGATTTCATTTGTGACAAAATTGTGGGACCAAGATGGGAGTGAAGAGAGAAAGAAATATTTTTATTCAAGCTAACTTACATTTAAACATTTTTGAATACGTAGTCATTTTTTCATTACCGTCCATTCGGTACGGAATTTCAGTCAAGAAGGATTGGCAAGAAACTCAGCTATTTTGAAGCTTTTTTTAAACAAATCTAATTTATTTATATAAATAATGAATTTAAATGAATATAAATTACTGAGCAGTATCAGATCATAAAATTTAAAATATTAAGTTTATTTATAGTGAGAATAATAAACAAAATGCATGCAGAGACAGTATGCATGTATCACATATCATATACAAAACGAACTATCTAATTAGATAGATAGATGGATAGATAGATACACAACATAACCTTCAAGAAAAGCATATTCCTTTTTAAAACCGGCAGCACACCTGCAATGCCATAAGTGTTGTGGGTGACCATGGGCGGCGGTAGTCACTTATCAGGTGAGCCACTTGCTCGTTTGCCCCCTGTGTTGTAAAAAAAATAGATAGATAGTTTTTATTACCAATAATAATAATAGCACGTAAGAAAACAACAATAAAAAAGAAAAAAAAGACATTGCAGGTGTTCCTAGGCTACGGTAGCACATTTTTTTTTTCCAACTTATATAGCAAACAAGCTGACGGCCCACCTGATGGAAAGTGGTAACCGTCGCCTATAGACATGAGCAGTAACATGGACATAACAAAGTATACTGTTTCGTCCATGATACCCCCATGCGTTGCCACTTACTATCAGATGGGCCGTATGCTTATTTGCCACCTCAGTGGTATAAAAAAACAACAATTCATTTTGCTGGTTGCTGGAGCCGTCTCAGCTGTTGCTATATATGCACACTTCCAGCGAGATGTACCTATACAGCGCTGATTATAACTAAATACTATTTTTTTAAAATGGTTGACAATGGAATGGTAACCCCACCTGCGCTAACGGAATATGCTGGGGGGGCACCAGTGAGGGATGATAGGTGGCAAAGAAAAGGCAGGTCAATAGCCTATCGTGATAAATTCACTTGGAATAGAACACGATAGTTTCCAAGAGGAACCGCGACAGGGTGTATTGCTATCAATGGGGCTACTAATCCCCATTTTTAACAATTCATTATCCCTCCATTATATATGTATATACCAAATTTTTTTTTAATGGGTGAAAATAGATTGGTAAACCCGCCCGCGCTATTGGTGTACACCGACGAGGCACCAGTGGAAGATGATAGGTGAGGATGAAGCAGGTCAGTTAGCCCATCGTGACGAATTCAACAAGAATTGTTTACGATAGTTTCTAGGGGGAACCACGTGGAGGTCGACCTAATGAGAAATATTGCTAGCAATGGGGCTGTCAAACTCCATTGCTAACAATCCCTTTCCCCCCAATATATACCTAATTAGCTCTTTTTATATGAAGTTACATTAAAACTCACAGAGAAGTAAATACATAATGGCTTTGATATTTACGGCCAAACCGCGGGCTAAGCGCCAAGAGCCGCGAAAATGGAACGTAATCCGTATTTCTTTGCATAAATGTTAAAAATGATATTCCTAACAATCCCTGAATGTAAGTGGAAATAGCTTTATCTACGGGCATACCCCTAATAGGCTATTATGACGCGGTGTACAGCGGCGTAGCGCACGCTGCGCCCCCTAGATAAAATGTCGTAAATACAGCTAATTTCCGAGCTCTGTCACGACGAAACCACAGTTGCATTAAATAAGGAGAAATTAAAAATACTAGTGTGAAAATGGAACGTACCGCTGAAAGGAATAAATGAGTTGTTTATAATTCTAAATTTGAAAACTAACAATTTTTTATTATATTCTTCACCTTATTGGTGGATCATTTTTATTCTGGCTGAGTCGCCACTCACGCCGTCTTCTACCGTGCGTTTTTCAAGGCACTTTCTTCCACACACAACCACGCTTTGGAATCAACTTCCGGCCACAGTATTTACGAACCAATACGACATCATAACCTTTAAGAAAAGAGCTTATTCCTTTTTAAAAGGCTGGCAGCACACTTGCAATGTCTGGTGTTGTGGGTGACCATAGGCGGCGGTAGTCACTTACCATCAGGTGAGAAACATACTTGTTTGTACCCTGTGTTATCAAATAATTTCGCACGAAGTAATTGTTTATAATAACGGATATGTCTGTTTGTATTAGTGTCCGTAGAGGGGGGAAGGAATTATTAGTAATAGAGACTAAGAGTCCTAATAGCAATATGCCCAACCAGGTCGACCTCCCCGTGGTCCCCCTGGAAACCATCGTGCTGAATTCCAAATTCCATTAATCACGATGGGCTAACTGATTTGCCTTTTTCATTCTCACCTATTATCCCTCACTGGTGCCTCGCCAGCCTATACCATTAGCGCACGCGGAGTTACCGTTCCATTATCAACCATTAAAAAAAAGTGTCCGCAGCATAAGTTGTTTAGATTGGAACTAGATGGCGCAATGTTTAAAGATATATTTTAAGTCACTGGAAAAATGATCACAGGAATGTGATAAAATAAAAGGTTATGTTTCAAAATAAATCATGCATCCCTCTTTTACACTCATACGTAATAGTAGGTGGTATATATAAAAAGTTTTTTTAACAACACAGGGGGCAAACGAGCATGCGGCTCACCTGATGGTAAGTGACTACCGCCGCTCATGGTCACCCACAACACCAACGGCATTATAGTAGTACCAATAATATTGAGAATTTCAAATAATAAACGGTCAAATACAGCGAACAGGCATATCTCTGTGTTTATCTATTCTTAAGACACAGTGTCATTTCAAATCTGTATAGAGGTCGATTCTGTACATGAAATATATTTCCAAAATAACTATCACGGGGTGATTAGTGATCGATACTGATGCCAAAAATGCAATCGGTAAAATTTTTGTCTGTATGTTCGTTATAGAAACAAAACGACGACTTGTTTTTAACGAAACTTGGTACAATTATTCTTCATACTCCTGAACAGGAGTATGAAGAATAGAATAGAAGTAAAGGTAGAATGATAATGATGATATTGTGATTAGCAGCAATTTCGCTCTTAAAATATCTCTAAAGACTAACTGCGGTTACCAATCCACCTGCAAAGCGTGGCAACTACTGGCAAAACCCCTCAAGGATAGAGGCTTATGTTCAGCAATGGACATTTTTTTTTTACAACACAGGGGGCAAACGAGCATGCGGCTCACCTGATGGTAAGTGACTACCGCCGCCCATGGTCACCCACAACACCTACGGCATTGCAGGTGTGCTGCCGGCCTTTTAAAAAGGAATATGCTCTTTTCTTGAAGGTTATGTTGTCGTATCGGTTCGGAAATACTGCTGCTGGAAGTTGATTCCAAAGAGTGGTTGTGCGTGGGAGAAAGTGCCTTGAAAAACGCACGGTTAATTTAATTTAAAGGCTGATAGGATGATATATGTCACAATGCAAAAATCTATGGGTGTTCCTGTGAATAAATAAATAAATATGCTGTTAAATCGCTCCCGCTATCGCCTATGCACCAAACTAGCAAACTTGCCGAAGCAATCTCGTAGACAACAAAATAAATTGTCACTCGCGCCTCGTGGGGATTGTTTTTAAATTTCGTTACTGGAACTTGGTGAGTCTTGGTATTCGGTCCAATGTGAGCATGACAGCAGTTATGCTTTTAAAATACGAGAGAAAGAGACAACAGATCGAGTCGGCGTAAAGTTTCAGCTATAATGCTAAAACAATTCAGCAGTTAAAGTCGATATCAAAGCCTCTATGCTTAAGTGTCAACTACAGCTTGTTGGAGAGGAAAGTTAAGTGCGAGCTGAGATTAGGTACACAAAATTAGACTATGTAGTTAATGTGAACGTAAATCTTTGTAATGGTATTTTTTTTTTTAATTTTTAACTGACTTAAAAAAAGGGATTTTCGTTATTTGGATTCATTGTTTAGGAGGGATGGAAAATGTGACAGAGATATTGAAAGGAGAGTAAAAGCGGGAAACAGTGTTAACGGTGCACTGCTCTCGATTATGTCAAGTAAAAATGTATCTTGCCATAATTCAAGGAGTACTGACACCAACACTCATGTATGGAAGCGAATCGTGGGTAAGACAGAAGAAGCATGAAAGTAAGATAAATGCTGTAGAGATGAGAGCTTTGAGAAGTATGTGTGGATATTAAAAGATAGAGTAAGAAACAGTGTGATTAGAGAGAAGTGTGGAATGAAAGACGATGTAGTGACAAAAATCGAAAAGTGAACGTTACGGTAGTTTGACCATTTGAAGAGGATGCATGAAAGAAGAATTACGAAAGAGATTTATCGAGCAAGAATTAATGGAGATGTCGGTAGGGGCCGCCCTAGACGGACGAATGTCAACCAAATAGGCGACGTGCTGAAGAAGGGCCAAATTAAAAGTACCCGTAACCGGCGAGCGTGTATGAAAAGATTGATGAATGTGGAAGAAGCGAAAGAGGTGTGTTTGAATCGAAGCATTTGGCGTTCCATTGTTTCTGCCTACCCTAATGGGAGACAGGCGTCACAGATATGTGTGTATGTATGTATATTAAAAAGGCAGGTTTTCAATTCGATTGGATTTTTCATGTTGATTACACGTACATCACGAGTGTATGTGGTTGTACATATCAATGTTGATATGGATCAGCCTTTAACCGTCCACTGCTGAACATAAGCCTTCCTCTTGGGAGTTTTGACAGGCGGATTGCCAACCGCAGTGAGACTTTATAGATGTTTTAAGAGGGACGCTGCTGCCCATCCCTCGACTATTAGTTACCTTAGTTGCCTCTTACGACACCCACGGGAAAGGAAGGGGTGGCCTATTCTATGCCGGGACCACAAGGCCAGGACAACAGATAGTAATGAAAAATTTAAGTAGTAATTTAAATAAGAAAGAAAGAAAGAAAGAAAACATTTATTGACAACAACAAAAAGTTACATACATTATGAATTAAAAAAAAAAAAAAAACTTTACATTTATTATTGCCAACATGGTCACCACTCAGCATGTGCTGCAGCAATTTAATTGCTACAGCGCTGATATTCTGTGGTGCCCATACGTGACATTACGAACGACGACAGCAAACATATACATATATATACACATACACACACACACACATATATATATATATATATATATATATATATATATATATATATATATATATATACATACACACACACACATATATATATACACACATACACATATATATACACATACACACACATATATATATACACATACATATACATACATACATACACTTAACTGACAAGATATACCCATATAGATATGTACAACAATAATACAATAACAATACAACAACACTATATATACAATGAAACAGCAAAGTTATGCAATCACAAGGAGTTACATGCTTTTTGTAGATTTAAATAATAGTTTTTAGCATATTTTTTAAAAGTATAAGTTGTTTTTAAATTTCGTATGGGAGGCGGGAGGTCATTCCAGATCTTGGAAGCTGCATATTTGAACCCTCTCTGAAAACTTGCAGTTCTATGTCGTGGTACCTTTAAACGTATAGAAGCTACTCTTAAATTATATATACTATGCTCTTGCGCCCACGATAATTTATCGTAAAGGTATTGAGGTTTACCTGTATTTATTATATTAAACACTAAACATGCAAGATGCAACTTCCTACGTGAAAACATTTTCATGATACCGGCATTGTTTAAGAAAGGAGTAACGTGATGGCGCGGAGGAATGTGATAGCAAAACCGGGCACATGCATTTTGTACTCTATGTATAAGTCGTTCAGTTCTAGACAACAAGCAGGGGCCATACACTACATCACCATAGTTTAATTTGGATAAGACAAGAGCCTCACACAACTTTTCCCTAGTAGACACAGTTAGATATTTCCGAAATCGATATAGCAACTTAAGACGATAGAAACAGACTTTCACCGTTTGCATAATATATGTTTCAAAACGAAGATGAGGATCAATGACTAATCCTAAATTACGTGCTTCTTTTAATTGATCAATAGGTTTATTATTGATTTTAATACATGGTTTATGTCTTTCTATATCAGCTATCAACTTTTTTGTCCCAACAACCACAAACTTACATTTATTAGGATTAAGCATCAAACAATTTTTATCGGACCAACTGGAGATACGATCCAAATTTTCATTTAGTTTTTTAATGGCACATGCTATGTTACAGGGGTCAAAATGAATATAAATCTGGAAGTCGTCCGCGTACATTTGGTACTCACAGCCTTTAATACAATTAATAATATCAAAACAATACAAAGTAAATAAAAGTGGACCCAATATTGACCCCTGGGGTACTCCTCTAGTTACATATTTAGATTCTGAGTAACATTTTGTACCATCCATTCTTTGAGTTTCTACAATTTGAGATCTAAGAGTAAGAAAACTTCGAAACCATTCTATTGTTTTAGAATCTAATCCAAGGAACGACAATTTTGTAATAAGTAGATTTAAATTTATGGAATCAAATGCTCGTGTATAATCAAGTAAAACCAAGATCGTACCCTTTCCCTGATCTTGAGCTGCGAGAATGCTGTCAGTAACGTCTAATAGAGCTGTAGATGTACTAAATCCAGGGCGAAATCCTGATTGTCTGGGGGGTAATAATCTATTAGCCTCTATATACCGATATAGCAGTTTATGTACTACTCTTTCTAAAATTTTAGATAGACAGGGTAGTAAATTTATAGGGCGAAGGTCCCCAATACTAAGAGGAATCTGTATTTTAGGAATAGGTTTTATAATTGCTGTTTTCCAAACTTCTGGAAAAGTTGAAGTTAAAATAGATTTGTTTATTATGATTGTAATAATATCCAATGTATACGGCAGAGTTAAATTTATCATTTTTAAACTAATTTGATCTATTCCTTCCGCTTGGGAATTTAATGAATTTAAAATACTAGCTACTTGGTGTTCATCTACAGTTGTTAAAGTAAATGCATTTGTAATGGTTTTATTGAATTCATAGTATGTTAAAGCCGATATTGTAACCTGATTATTACCTGGAATATTTATAAAATGTGCATTTAATGCATCAGGATTATCACAGAAGTCTGACAGTTCTGTTGATCTTGTTTTCATCAATACAGAATTTCTCAAATTATTCCATAACGTTTTCGGTGTTCTTAGACATAAGTTTATATTATTTTCAAAGTAAGCTTTTTTTTCTGCTTCTATCGCCAAAACTACCGTTTGTTTAATGTCTTTATAGTGTAACCTATGTGAGTTACATCCTGAAGCTTTATACCTTTTATGACTTTTATTTCTAAGATGTATCATTTCTCTTATAGTATCAGTTAACCATGGTTTGGGGCAATCCTTAATACATATATATTTTTTAGGTGCATGTAGATCAAATAAATTAGTAATACAGGCATTGAAGGTGTTTACCATTTCATTTATATCATCTAACTTACGAAAATGACTCCAATCTATACTTTTGAGATCTTTGTAGAAATAGTTAATCAAAATATCATTGAAAGGCCTGATTTTAAGTAACTTTGGAATTATTTTGTCTCTTTTAAGATCTAGCTGTAATGTTATAAAACTATGGCTGCCCAGCTCAGGTATATGATTGACACTTACTTGTTTTACTCTTGTGTTTGTGCATGCTATATCAATAAGAGTCTCACTATGTTTGGTAAAATGTGTAGGCTCTTTTATATGTTGTGTCAAATCAGTATAATCTAGAAATTCTATCAATGATTTGCTCTTACTATCTTTAAGATTTAACAGGTTGACGTTAAAATCGCCTAGTAATACCATATGATCATAGCAAGAGAAAAAAGCACATGATTCCGTCAATGCGTCCAAGAATACATTAACATCAAGCCACGGAGGTCTGTAAGCAGTGCCTATCACTATGCTAATGCCATTCAAGTGCAAACTAAGCCACATTTGTTCGATTTCTGCAATTGGATTTAGACATGTTTTGACACGTAAGCCTCGTTTCACATAAAAACCTACGCCACCGCCTCTTCCACTACGTATAGTTGACGGACGAGGAGTATGTCTTAAAGTATATCCAGGTACAACCGGAGCCCTACCCTCTTCTCCCTGTTTTAACCATGTCTCATTTATTGCAATAATATCTGGGGCCAGCTGGTTAATAGTTACAATAAACTCATCGTGCCGAGTACTTAAAGAACCTGCATTAAACAAACCCAATTTAAGAAATTTTTTAGTGAATTTCACTGTAAATAAATTCCACAAGAGAGATACAACATTCAGAATCACAAAGACGTATAAGATATATTATATGCGGATGTAAAGTTATCATTCTAAGTGCCAATATATACGACTTTTTACCGTAGGTGATAACAAAGAATTGTAGTATAATATACCAGTACATCATATTATAGAAAGTTGGTAAATATTGGTATTTATATTTATACATTAAATAACATAAGTTGCTACTCCACAATACCTTATGGCTAAAGTTGCTTGACGTATTATGTATTTTATTCGAATCATCAACCACCAATTTATGATTTATCATGTAGTAATTATTAATATTCATAATTTTAAAGTTATGAAGTTTCATTTTAATAAGCACATACAATAGTGGTGATAAAAAAATTTTCCTTCTATTCTGTTCTATAGACCACTTATTTTTAAAATTACAAACTCC
This sequence comes from Galleria mellonella, assembly GCF_026898425.1. Classification (NCBI taxonomy): domain Eukaryota; kingdom Metazoa; phylum Arthropoda; class Insecta; order Lepidoptera; family Pyralidae; genus Galleria; species Galleria mellonella. The sequence goes on along the minus strand of NW_026442006.1, from coordinate 43,852 downwards.
TGTCATGTATGTATAGTTCTTAACAAATTCATAAATAATCAAATACTTATTCAAGTAAAAATCACAATATTTATATACTACAGTTATTCTGCTTCGTTGCAAATAAAGTTTCAAATTGATTATTAAATCACTAAAATAAAATTTTAGCTTATTTTTTTGCATTACACCCAAAAGAACTCTTTTCATCTTTGTCAGTCAATCTGTAATTGAACCAAATATTCGATCAACATCAGCATCAGAACGGAACTGAAACACCTGTTGTCCGTCTGCCTTCCTAGCGAAAATGCGACCTCTCTTTGTCCAACAGTATCTCCACTTGATCTTGCGACATTCTTCACGAACACGAACGAAGAGTTGATGGTTTCTCCGCGTAAGGCGTTCATTCAGGTAAACGCGCCCGCCCCCTGCGGCGGTTAGTGAGCGACGCACGCGGGCTGCCCGCAGCAACTCGTCTCGTATGCCATGCCGTGCCAGTCGCACGATCACTCGCCTCGGACGCCCATCTGCCCCGCGAGGCGACACTCCCACGCGCTCCGCGAACACCACGTCTCGCTTGTCTAAGGACACTCCCAGCCGGTCGGCCAGCACGCAGACCTGGTGAAACGTGCTCTCGCCTTTTTCTTCAGGAAGTTGTCCAATCTCAAGGTCCGAAAGCATAGCATCCTGATCACGATCATTCAACTCTGCCTTCAGAGTACAGACCATCTTCTCAAGTGCAGTCACTTTCTCTCCTCCGCCGTTAATCATTTCGACTCTATTTTGTTCTATGGTCTCAAGTCGCCGCTCAATATTGTCCATGCGAGCCGTGATGCCTGAAATGGACTCGCGGAACTCAGCCAACTCTTTACGTAATTCTCGCATTTCAGTCATCCACTCAACAATCTCAAGACGGAAATCGGAGGTGCCAGGCAAATTACTAGACACCTCCGTTCCCTTTGACTTTTTTGACTGTATCGTAGCAGTCGTTTCTAACGATTGGCTAGCTGCATATTCACCAGAACATTTCTCCATTTTTTTACAATCCATGCAGGCCCAGTTCTTAGTAATTTTGCCTTTTTCTGATATTCCCACACAGGAGCGATGATATTTTGTACTGCATAAATTACAAGTAGCGGCACCTGTCGGTAACAAGTTTTTATCGCATGTCTTGCAAAGTAACATAATAGTTTTACTTTGATGGCTATTAATATCAATAAAATCAAAACCAATACAAAGTTGAGACGCTAGATGATGCACTTTGTCACTTTAATAGAACACAATAATTGAATTGGTCATAAATTTCTTCATTTACAGATTTTATCGATTTTATTTCACTTGAGGGTAGATTTCTTGTCATTACACTGTTTTGTTTTTGTTCTGATGATATTAGCTATAACGTTATCACATTAAGTCCATACTATATACTACACGGCTGTAAGCACTTTAAATCTTAAGATATATCAATTATTGGACGTAAGTAAATGGTCTGTATATTTTTAAAACTACAAAATTTAACAACCACTTAGTTCGTGTCGTCGTCCGTGACGCAAATAAGATTGTATTATACAAAAAAAACGTCTTTAATTGTGGCAAAGTACTAAACCGATTTTGATAATATATCATTCAGATAAAGTATGAATTTTCCAAGTTGGTTTACAACTGACGAGGTAACAAACAAACTTAACTGAATTGAGACTCTTTTTTTTTAATTCGGTTCACAAATGACGAATGTCCTATCCTTTAGTTTATTAAGTGAATTTATCGAATCAGCCACATCAAACGAGACAAAGGAACTTCTTAACGACTCGAGAACGCTAGCTCCGTAGGAACCGACTCCGACCGTCTGAAAGTTTGAAACTTTTAGAAAAGAAACATATTTGGTTTGTTTATAGGATTAGAAAGTTGAGAGGGAGTCGCTCGGATCTAGCAGTTTTTCGTATCAATATTTCATTGATCGACTTCAATTCTATCTACCTAAATTATCTATTGTAATGCTGATAAATATTAACCGCGTATTACCTGCATAATGGAAAGAAAGAAAGAAAAGAAGGAAAAATATTTATTTGGTGCATATTAATAACATATAATTGTTATTAAGGTTTAGGGAAGTAAATCTTTAGTAAGCCACTAAGGATTTACTTCCTCAGTGACTCAGGAAGTAAATCCAACCAATTATAAACCTATCAAGTATAGTATAAGTATTTACCAGAGGGAGACTTTGTACAAAAGTCGTTTGCTTGGGTACCTCTGTCCCATTCGTGTTTCTACTGTGAAGCAGTTGTGTTTGCATGGCTGTGTTTCGGTTTGAAGTATGGAATAACGTTAATAGTTGGACTTATAGTGTCGCGAAGTTTTTTGTAGTTATTGATATTTTCTTCAAAATTGTAGAACATACTTTTATTCTATCACCAACAGTTTCCACAGCGCACGCGACCAAAGATATTTTATGGCATTTTTTACATCTTAAGATACGTTACTAAAGTTTTAGTAAGGATATTAAATCTTTTCTAGCAATAAATATAGTCTATGTTATTCAGGGTGAATGTAGCTTTCTAATAGTGAAAGATATTTTGAAATCGGCAAAGTAGTTTTTGAGTTTATTCATTACAAACATACATACACACAAAAATACAAATCTTTCCTCTTTATAATATTAGTGTAGAAGCACAATGGCTGAACTTACCCTACCTAGAGTATTAGATCAAACATTTTTATGGATGTTCAAGCGGCCAAATAAACACTAATACTAACACGTTACTGATCAAATGATGACGATTGTACAGTTTCTCCAGGCGGCACCTTCCCGCTAATTCGCCATATTAACAATCTGTCTTCTAACGCCCCTTTAACACTAGCCCATTTGGCACTTATGTTCACTTAGCCTTTGGATTTTACCACTTTAATTTTCCTTATTTCAGAATCTACTGGTATCTTGCAACGTAACTTCGAGCCCTCTATACAGTATTTTATTTAATACTTTTGTTTGCTAACTATGTTTCCACGTGACATCAGAATCAAAGCGGGAAACAAATAAAGCGGTCGTCATTAATGTTGAACGAGCTCAACTTCGCTGTTGGAGGGCGGACTAGTATTACAAATAATTGTTGGCAACAAAGTTTCTATTTGTATCCTCGAGTGCCTATCGACGGTGATATAGCAAATCTAATAATAAATTCGTTTGATACATTTTCTACCTGACTTATGAGTGTTTTATTCAAAAGTACAGTTTCTAATCTCGGACACAAATATCGATCGGATGATTGAATTCCAATCGGAAAGATTTACAACGATTCATGAGAAAATAACTTTGTACAAAATCGTTTGCCCTACCTCTGTTCCATTCGTGTCTCAACCGTGAAGCAGTTGTGTTTGCATAACCGTATTTCGGTTTGAAGGGTGGGATATGGCGTGAATTTACTGGGTACAGAGGAATAACACCTGAGTCCTCAGGAATGGCCACGCATGGGGGGTATCATGGGCGAAACAGTATACTATGTTATGTGCATGGTACTGCTCATGTCTATAGGCGACGGTTACCACTTTCCATCAGGTGGGCTGTCAGCTTGTTTGCCATTCTAAGTTGAATAAAAAAAAAAAAAACATAAAAGTTTTTGTATAGTAGTGTAGGAATTACATGAATTTATTATTTTTCATTACTTCACGTGACTCTAAAACGAACAGTTCAAATATTTGATTATATTACAGAGATAATACAGTTAACAAACATAGTGCACCCTATTACGCCTATTCATAGGGTAGTTATTCTCAGTCATGGGGGCATGCAAAATTGTATGGGGCTATCAATAAGAATGTCAATTTCCAGCCATTGTGCGAGACATTTAGCCCATAACTCGCGTCAGCTATCCGGCGTATATAACGGGCTCCTTTGCCCGAAAAAGTCCATAAAAAGTATTTAGATCGGCACACATATATCTTCCGTAGAACGCTACCTCTTCCGAGATGCGTTTCAGTTATAAGATCACAGCGGATTTGCATTGCTTTCAATTTGAGAACAATACATATGAAAATAGAAACATTAACAAAAGAGAGCTGATAGAGGTAAAAATAAACAGACAGCGAATACACCTAGTGTTTTTTTTATAACATAGAGGGTAAACGAGCATCCAACTCACTTGATGGTAAATGACTACTACCACCTATTTTTGTTTTTTTATAGGTGATAATGAAATAGTAACCCCACCCGCGCTATCGGTATACGCTGATAGGGCAGTGAAGGATGATAGACGATGACAGGTCTGTTCGCCCATCGTGACGAATTCAACGAGAATTGTTCACGATAGTTTCCAGGGGGAACCACGCGGAGATTGACCTGATAGGGCATATTACTAGCAATGGCACTGTCAAACTCCATTGCTAATAATCCCTTCCCCCCTACTACCGCCTATTAGAACATATATAGATATTCAGGATGGAGTCATAGCTAGAGACAGTAAATTTAAATAAGAAAGACATTAAAAAACAGATATTTGTATCAATAAATGTTTTTACGATTTTAACTGCCTTTAAACATAATTGTTTCATAATAAAAGTAGATAGAAGAAGGCTGAAAGTAAATTATACTTTACTTAAACTCCTTATATTTATATACAAATATTAAAAGGATCTGAGTAGTCCAGACAATTAGTAATATATATATATATATATTACTAATTGTTTTTTTTAGAAAGAAAATGGGCAATTTCTTCGCCCATTCACGTATCCTACTGGAATAAAATTATGTTATCTATACAAATTCAGTTACCAGTGTTCTCTGTTCTCTTTTCTAAAATATTACCATACCGTGACTTCACTATTCTGAATTAAGAAACAAAGTATACTATGTGCTAAGTTAGGATATCGTCTATACATGTATCAAATATCATTCAAATTCATTCAGTAATTTTTGTGTGACGAGTAACAAACATCCATACATGCTCACAAACTGTCATGTTTACAACAGCAAGATTGATAAACCTCAAACTACAAAAGGGGGGAGGGAAGGGATTGTTAGTAATGGGGAGGTTAGTCTCCGTTGCTATCAATACACCCTACCAGGTCAATCTCCACGCGGTTCCCTCTGGAAACCATCATGACTAATTTATCATTAAATTCGTCACGATGAGCTAACTGACCTGCCTTTTCATCTTCACCAATCATCCCTCACTGGTGCCCCGCCGGTGTATACCGATAGCACAGGCGGAATTACCATACCATTATCGTCCATTAAAAAAAAACTACAAAAGGAAACAAAACTCGCTCGTTTCTCGTGGCTTCCACCGTGGCGCTTCTGACTGCAACGGGGAGCCCTTTCTCCATATTTGTTATGTATGCTCTATTTATTTTCGTCTATGTATTTATGACGCGGCGAAAAGATTCCCTGTTTACCATCCCACTCACACTTCATGCTGCCAAGTGAATTATGCCTGATTATTGATCATTCAATGATTTATTTTATTGACGTGGAGAAAAATTGAAATTGTTAAACTGTGGTATAATTTAAATATGTTTGGTTATGGTTAGACACTTAATACTTATATAAATATGTATTAAGTGTCTAATCACAAAATAAACAGAAAATATAATACTTTACACAACAAATTATATCTTTGAAATTTTATTAAAATATGAATATTTTGGATTTTTTTTTAAATGTAATTTATTTAAAAATATTTTAAATTCATAACTATATTGTATGTTTGGGAAGTCTAAATTATTAAAAATTTGAAAAAATTGTACTTGGGATGACATTTAAACCAGATAGCAGAGAGATGTAGGTTAGAATCCCATCGGTTTCAGTTGTCGTAGGATAAAATTTTTAACCTATTAATTATGTCTTCCCTAAGGTTGACTGGGAGAGAATGGTTTTAGTATTAAGTCCGCCTTGTACACGTACATATACTGATGAATATATATATATATATATATATATATATATATATATATATATATATATATATATATATATATATATATATATATATATATATATATATATCGTCATTAGTTAAGCTGTTAACAAACAAACTCACTTTTTTTATACAACTTAGAATGCCAAACAAGCTGACGGCCCAACTGATGGAAAGTAACCGTCGCCTATAGACATGAGCAGTATCATGGACATAACAGAGTATACTGTTTCGCCCATGATATCTCCCATGCGTTGCCATTCCTGAGGACTCAGGTGTTATTCCTCTGTACCCAGTAAATTCACGCCATATCCCACCCTTCAAACCGAAACACAGCCAGCAGTTGTGTCTGCAACAACTGCTTCACGGTTGAAACACGAATGAGACAGACAGAAGTACCCAAGCAATCGACTTTTGTACAAAGTCTCGTTCTGGTGACTTTGTACAAAAGTGGTGACTTTGTACAAAAGTCGATTCACTTTCACATTTATAATATTAGTAAGAAATTAAGTCGAATTTTTTCTACTACAAAATTCTCAATTCTAGCATTTAAGTTTCTAGAGATAAATACACGGTTATTTATTGTACTAAAGTTATCGTACATTTGAGGAGAAAAATATCATTCCATTAGAAATGGCGGGTACAAAAGCAGTCTGTGGGAAAAATTAAATATTCACAATGAAAGAGATGGCTTAAGTGCGGACGTAGCAACCATGATACTCGTAAATACAATTTTTTGTATTTCATATAATAGATGTCTAGAAATTGGTGTAATGTTGAAAATGTATTATCATTACTTTTATTTATTTTATTTATTTATTCTGAATTAGGCACACCAACAGTATACATATTATACATAAATTAAAAAACATTTCTTATGTAGTATGCTGATATGCATACCTATAGCAGGCGTACACAACATTGACTACAGATTATAAGTATATAAATGTCATAATATAATTAATATAATAAATTAAATTTACAATTACATATTCTTTCCTACAAAATTCAATTAATTTTTATAAATTTTTTATATTTTTTATTGCACTATAACATATAGTAACAATAATAAGGTAATAACAATGTTAGCAAAGAAATTAAAATAAATATTTATGTAAATTACAAGATAGAGGGCAAAAGAGAAAGAGGAAGACCGAGGATTAACTACATGGGACAGATAAAGGAAACACTAAGCGTCATGTTGTAAAGGGAGATAAAGGATGTGGCCTGGGATAGAGCTGGCTGGAGGAAAATGCATGAATTAGTTGCACCGACAAGAGGAAACTCTTAAATGAAAATGAATAAATTACAAATCATTATATATATATATATATATATATATATATATATATATATATATATATATATATATATATATATATATAATAAATTTCATTCAAGATTTTGTTCTAACAATAACAACAAGATACTAGCTACTATTTATACGAGAACTAAGGGCGTAAATCCGAGTCGAGTTAAAAAGAATATTGAAAATTAATACTGATACCTAAACAAAGAAATTCTGTAAATATCACTTCTGCTTTGGATTGCAATCTTATTTAATTTTAAAATTAATAGAAATATTGTCTTTTAATTTTCTAAACACAGAGACATACAAGTACAAAGGTGACATAACAATGTTGTAAAGGAAATTTAATAGAGTCAAAATAGAGACTCGTTTTGACACGCTTTGTATCGTTACAGTAAAATCGTGCAATATCGTGTCGTGACACAAAATTTAACAAAAATGTTTAGTTTTAAACAATTCTTGCTCATTCCAAACACCGCTGCCGTTCCTATCGGTCTGTCTGGATGAGGCTTTACACCCGAAACTTTGGGAACTGAATAATTCAGTCGAACTATTGAAGTTTCCATCCGATATTTAAACTTTGAGAAATTCAAACGGATGCTTTTAAAATGCTGAGGTGGAAAAATAAAGTAAGTAGCACACACGGTGCGAACAATGTCTACCAAAATTAAGAAAATCTAATTTTAACTTAACGAAAAGGTAACCACGTTGAAATTATCTCATTTTATTTGTACTATTATTGTTGTAGGTCCCGGTATAGAATAGGCCACCCCTTCCTTTCCAGTGGGTGCTGTAAGAGGCGACTAAGGGAATTTAATATTTTTTTTTATACAACTTGGAATGGCAAACAAGCTGACGGCCCACCTAATGGAAAGTAGTAACCGTCGTCTATAGACATGAGCAGTACCGTGGACATAACAGAGTATACTGTTTCGCCCATGATAAATTTATCACGAAGTAACCATGATAGTTTCCAGGGGAAACCGCGAGGAGGTCGACCTGGTTGGGTATATTGCTAGCAATGGGATTTTCAGTCTCTATTATTAACAATCCCTTTCCCCCCCACCCCCACAAGGGGGTTTAGCCAGTAGTTGCCATGCTTGGAAAGCGGATTGGCAACTAAAGTCAGGTTATGGGGAAAGGGATTGTTAGTAATAAGGAGGTTAGTCCCCATCATTATTTCCCCACTGCTATCAATATACCCTATCAGGTCGACCTCCACGCAGTTTCCCCTGGAATCCATTATGACTAATTCATTATTGAATTTGTCACGATGGGCTAACTGACTTGCCTTTTCATCTTCATCAATCATCCCTCACTGGTGCCCCGCCGGTGTATACCGATAGCATAGGCGGGGACACCATTCCATTATCATCTATAAAAAAAACAAAGTTAGGTTTTGGTGATATTTTAAAAGGGACGCTGCTGCCCATCCCTCGACCACTAAGTTCCCTTAGTCGCCTCTTACGACAACCACGAGAAATAAAAGGGTGACCCATTATATGCCAGGATCACACGGCAATTTTTTTTGTGTATACTTAATTAATTGCATTAAGATTTAATCTAAATAATTAATTATGTTGATTGGATTAATGATTGATTGAATTAATGACATTCTTATTGATCTTATTGATATATATATATATATATATATATATATATATATATATATGTACATGTACGTATATACACCACATATTTACATTTATTTATATCACATTACACATACCTACACCCACACATACATTTAACCATCTTTACAATTGGTGACTATGAATTTTAATTATTTTATATATCAATTAAATTAACTTTATGGACACTCATTATTATACATGTTTTCTTTCATACATGCACTTATATTACTTGCATACACCCACTCAAACTTGCCTGCCTCGCTATGGAATCAAAATTTTCGTTTGTATAAATAAAATCCGTTATTGGCTGTATTCATAAGAGACTTAGTATGTAAGTTATTTTTTAAGAGTTGTGGATTTTTGTATAAAATAAAATAAAAATAAAAAAAAATCTTGAAACTAGAATACAGTGTGAGAGTACAGTAAATATTTAGAATGTAAACAGATTTACTAAACAGAAACTATTAGCCATTTTTATAAGCAACTAATAAAATAAATCCCACTAAAACACACATTAAAAAAAACTAGATAAATACATACACATAGCATTTCACTACGTCGTGTACAGTATTCGTTCTTAGCAGTGAGAAAATTTCCAATTTAAAAGTAAAAAGTAAAGGAAATAAAGACAATCCGAGACAAACACACATCTAGTAGCGCCCTCTACTGACGTACCTTTGAAGTGTATCTTTTTAAGGAATTGCTTTGGTAGCCGCGACTGTTTTCTGCGCATCCGTTCTGTAACATATTATTTTGCTATATATATATATACGTTCATATTATCACTAGCAAATACATTTTGTTCCACAGAGAAAGCAAATTCAATCGTATATATACAAATACACGCCAATAAATGTCGATATATTATGTAAAAAAAAAAAAATTAAATTATAAATTGTCAAAGAATTTTTTTATCTTTAACTAATATTTTAAGGTCTTATTATCAATATTTATAGTAATTGGTAAACAATACAAATGTTTACAATGTACTGGGACCTTCACAGCATCAGCTGAGCCGGTTCCTTTTGCCTAATATGAGATACTGGAGGGAAGGGATTGTTATTAATGCAGACTACCAGTTCCATTTCTAGCAATCAATATACCCTGTCAGGTCGACCTCCACGTGGTTTCCCCTGGAAACTATCATGGTTAATTCCAGATGTATTCATCCCGATGGGCTAACTGACCTGACTTTCCATTCTCACCTATCATCCCTCACTGGTGCTCCGCCAGCGTATACCGTTATCGTAGGCGGGGCTATCAAATTCTAAAAAACAATATTTTTAAGTGACTCTTAAGAAGGAAGTTTTCAATTCAACTGTATTATTTTGTTACATTTTTTTTATACAACTTAGAATGGCTAACAAGCTGACGGCCCACCTGATGGAAAGTGGTGACCGTCGCCTATAGACATGAGCAGTACCCTGGACATAACAGGGTATACTGTTTCGCCCATGATACCCCCCATGCGTATCCATTATAAATAATTACTGATACAAACTTTGTAAATAATTTGACATGTACAAAAATTATAATTGCTTGTAGTGTCTTGCAGTTTAATCATATGTAAACTTTAGTAAACGTACGTAAAGTACGCGATATATCGTGATATATGTATATTATGACTTTAAAGACAGAAATATTTTTATTCAATTAAGTCCTAATTTAAGCATTCTTGACTACGAGTAGTAATGTAAACTGGACTCTCTTTTCCGCACTTAGCCTCGCATTTGGGCCGTTGTACGTATGAGCCGTGGCCAGTACAGCCAACCCAGCTCCGCCCAGAGGCACAGAAGTTTCCTGGGATCTTCACAGGCGTCACAGAGCGACCTCACCATTCCGAGGATTTCTAAACGTTGAGGGGCCACAATTTCACAATCCAGGATAACATGGGCAGCCGTTTCTTCGACGTCAAACAGCCTCAAGTTCTTGAGAATAGCAATTTGTTATGATTCTACTGCCAATACGGAATGTAATTTTGGCTAAGAAGAACGGGCAAGAAATTTAACTGTTACTTTTTTAAAAACTTGAATTTTATGGATTATGCATTTGTGTGGATACAAAAAAATATGAAGGGACTGGTCCCTATAGGCAGCATCCGTTCTTGAGTATGTCATACTCGAGAACTCTCATAATGAGACAACATTAATTTACTACTTACTAATGTAGTAATGATTAGCTCTATGATCAGCAGTGGACAGTTAAAAACTGATGTGATGATGATGACGAATGTAATAAAATGAATATTGCCTAAAATAATGGAATTATGCAAGAAAAGATTTTTAGTTAATTTTAATAGTTAATATAATACAATAAATAAATACAGATATTTGCATTACCCTTGGCTTCTGGTTGCTACGTCGACGTCTGTCGCGTCTACCGTCACGACTGACGTATCATATTTTTAAACTTGCATTTCACGTGGAAAAGTCGGGGATTACCTCGACCCGCAATTCGAGGCTTTAAAATCCATACCAGAAATATATAATATGAATAAAATGAATATTTAAATACGGCGAGATGAATATTTACATATTCACGCGAAGGTATCGGCGCCTTCAAATTAATTCGTCACTCTGCGGCGACTGGAGGAAGGTCGGAAGCGGGGGGGGGGGGGGGGCAACACCTCCACGAATTACCTGAAACAAATTTAAGAATAATTAACGCAGAGTTCGAGTGTCGTCAGTGTTAAAAGTTAAAAATAAAATTGAACATAAAATATCTAGTGTCATATATATATATATATATATATATATATATATATATATATATATAATATAAAAACAAAAACATTTTCAACTAGTGTAAAATCAAAGTTTTGTGACTGGGCCACGTTTGGTATTTATAAGTCTAGGGCTAATCTTTACGAACTTTACGAAAAACGAAGCTATATATCCGATCCCTTATTTCATGAACATGTAAAATCTTATTCGAAAATATTTAAAAAGGTTTGTCATACAGCTAAGTCTCTCTATTTAGGTAAAATAATAACAAAATCTAAAGATAAAATAAAAGCCACTTGGAAAGTAATAAATAGCGAAACTGGAAAAGTTAATTTTCAAAATAGCAAAATAGCTTTAAATATTAATAACAAATTGGTAAATTCCGACACAGAGGTCGCGCATACATTCGAATCTTATTTTACTAATATTCCATTAATTACGACACAGGCTCTAAAATCTTCCCCGTCTGCTGCTGAAACTTTACTAACAGACAATGTTAGCAAGTCATCAGCTGTATTTAACTTTAGACATACATCATCAGTAGAAATAATGAAAATATTCAAACAACTTAATAATAAAAAAACAGAGGATCTATGGGGTATGTCTGTTAAAATACTGGATAGTATAATGGAAATTATTGCGCCCTCTCTTGCTTTTATTTTCAATAAATGTATAGATGAAGGTAAATTTCCTAACATAATGAAAATTAGTAAAATCATACCGCTTTTTAAATCTGGAGATAGGAGTGACCCAATAAATTATAGACCTATATCCATACTCCCAGCACTCAGTAAAATTTTTGAAAAAATAATCCTTATGCAACTTGTCAGTTATTTCAATTTAAATAATTTAATCCACAATAGTCAATTCGGTTTTTCCAAAGGTCGTTCAACTACAGACGCATAGAGTTGTTAGACACGTATTTGCTGCATGGGAAACTAAAATGGATGTGATAGGTGTTTTTTGTGACCTTTCTAAGGCTTTTGATTGCGTTGATCATAATACATTGCTAAAAAAACTTGCTTTTTATGGCGTCAAAGACAATGTTTAAATTTAATAAAAGCTTATCTATCTGATAGAATACAGAAAGTGAAGATTAGCAACGCTACGTCTGACGGGTCACTTGTGCAAATGGGTGTACCTCAAGGATCTATTCTCGGTCGATTTTTATTCCTAGTTTACATTAATGATCTCCCATATGCCATGCAGGATAGATGCGGCATAGTATTGTTTGCAGACGATACTTCATTGATTTTTAAAGTTAATAGAATGACTAATAATTATGACGATGTAAATAGTGCTTTGCGGCGTCTCCTGCACTGGTTTACAACTAACAATCTTATGTTAAACGCTAAAAAAACAAAATGTGTTAATTTCTCTCTATCTAAAAGTTTTAATACTAATTGCAATATTAAATTAAATGACGAATCTCTCGAATTTATAGACTCTACTGTCTTTCTAGGAATCACACTAGATAATAAAACACAATGGGGTGCACAAATTCAAAGCCTTGCAGCGAAACTAAGTTCAGCAGCTTTTGCCGTGCGTAAAGTTAGACAGTACACTGATACTGATACTGCTAGATTAGTCTATTTTAGTTATTTTCATAGTTTACTCTCTTATGGAATATTACTATGGGGAAAAGCGGCAGATATTAAGAATATATTCATATTACAAAAACGTGCCGTTCGAGCGATCTACTGTATGAAGAGTCGTGACTCATTAAGAGAGAAATTCAAAGAGGCAAATATTCTCACCGTTGCTTCTCAATTTATATATTCAAATATTCTATATGTTCATAAAAATCTTGACTTATTTCCAAAAAACAGCAATATTCATAATATTAATACTAGATTTAAAGACAAACTTGCTGTCCCCAAGTATCGTTTAGAAAAAGTTTATAGGTCTTTTATGGGAATAGGTATAAAAATTTACAATAAGATACCAAAGGATATGTTGGAATTACCCTTAAATAAATTCAAAACATCTGTTAAATCATATTTACTGAGCAAAGCCTATTACTCACTAAACGATTACTTGAATGACGAGTGTGCATGGCAATAGTTGTTCATGCACTGAATTTTCATTTAATGTTAGACATAGACACCTATATAAATATACATTGTAAATAAACTGGCTTTAAAAAAAAAGTAACTCAATTGAGTTTCTTGCCAGTTCTTCTCAATTGGATCTATATACCGAACTGGACGGTAGGGTAAATATAAAATTATAATGTACAAATTTGACGTTCATAAGCGGCTAAAATGTCCTACATGAATAAATGATTTTTGAATTTGAATTTGAATTTGTATGTTGTTTATATTATGACATGTTTACCATGTCTAATAACTTCGTGTAACAGTGTATAAAACATTTATTATTTTAGATACTTTATAACTTCTAACGTATTTTTACTCGTGATTAGTATTATACAGATTTCGTTTTGAAATTAGAATTTTTTTTATACAACTCAGAATACAACCTAGGAATAACACCTGAGTCCTCAGGAATGGCAACACATGGGGGGTATCATGGGCGAAACAGTATACTCTGTTATGTCCGTGGTACTGCTCATGTCTATAGGCGACGGTTACCACTTTCCATCGGGTGGGCCGTCAGCTTGTTTGCCATTCTAAGTTGTATAATAAAAAAATACAACTACTTTTTGAAGTTTTTTGTAAAAAGTGTAATTTTGCTATTACTCGATACAGGTGAGAGCATAACAATGTTGACACAGCCTACGAAATCGTGATCACATTAATTATACATGCACTCATCTGCATACTTTCATTTTATCACTTAAAACAAAATGCAATAAGGTTTTAACATGGTTTAATTTATGCAAAAGCTTGTATAAAGCCTACATGCTTTTGGCACGTAGTAACAGTAAATTTTTCATTATGTCTTTCATATATAATAGTTATTTGGTTGGGAGTAAATATCTCAATATATTTTTACCTTAATAATAAATACCAATATAGTTACCAATCGCCAAATGTTGTATATCTCACTCATTTCCTTTGCTTCCACCTTTAAATTCTTTATATTGTACATAAGGTCATTTTGGTATATGGGAATTAAATTGCAGGATACCCTGACCTAGAGGGAAACTTTGTACAAAAGTCATTTGCTTGGGCACCTCTGTCCTATTCGTGTTTCTACCGTGAAGCAGTTGTATTTGCATGGCCGTGTTTCGGTTTGAAGGGTGGGATATGGCAATGAGTTTACAGGGTACAAAGAGTCCTCAAGAATGGCAACATCGTGGTACTGCTAATGTCTATTGGCGACGGTTACCACTTTCCATCAGGCGGCCGTCAGTTTGTTTGGCATTCTAGTCGCGTAAAAAAAAAATTTAGCGCTATCATGTCTTCACTTTGATAAACCATAACTAACCATTGACAAACCATGCAACGCTAATGTCTAAAAGTTAATGTGGAAGTTTTACATCTTAGCTCTCTAAGGAATGGCAATGCATGAAAGGTACTATAGGCGTCACATTATATTCTGAATTGTCCATATTGTCAATGGTGCAGTTTATGTCTATAGACGACGATTACAATTTCTCATCAGAATATTGTCTGCAATTTATATATATAAACATACAGTAATAAAAACAAATTAGTACCAAAGTTAGTAAAGGCGAACTTATCTCTAAAAGAGATTTCTTCCATTCAACCTAACACAGTGGCATAGGAAGTAGTGAGTGGGCAGTAGTAGTGCTAGACAGAAAACTAAACAACAAAAATAAAAAAATTACATAACTTCCAAATCATTATGTAATAATTTTTTAAACTATTAAAGATATGGTATTGTTCAAGAATAAGGAATTGTAAGGCTACATACAAGCTAACTAGCATAAACAATTTAACAAATAGTATAGATAGTTAATAAGGAATTGTCGATAAGTATAAATAAGCTTGTAAACTTTAAACCATACCAAAATACGATACAATAGACAGAAAACAGAAATAAGACCTTAAACCATGAACAAACCGGCTAGAATGCTAATAAAACTATGTACTTCAATCTCGAACAACGGACAAAATGTTGAAAGAGTGGAAACACAATTCCGGGAATGTTCGGCCGCCGAATAAGAAATAAAATGCCTCACAAAGGCAAGTGCTCGCAATTTGTGCGACCCCCAACTTGTGCAATGCCTAGAACCTCTGTAGAGCTGCAATTTCATGTTTAGAGGAAACTTCGCAGACATCCTGGTTGTTATGTTTGGTATGTGAATGCATATTTACAGGTACTGACAAATGTCTTTGAATAAACGAAATATTTGTCTTAGGCGACTATTCAAAAAATTCTCCTTTCATCTATATATATATATATATATATATATATATATATATATATATATATATATATATATATATATATTTTATACAACTTAGAATGGCAAACAAGCTGACAGCCCACCTGATGGAAAGTGGTGACCGTCGCCTATAGACATGAGCAGTACCATGGACATAACAGTTAACATGGACATAACTGTTTCGCCCATGATATCCCCCATGCGTTGCCATTCCTGAGGACTCGGGTGTTATTCCTCTGTACCCTGTAAATTCACACCATAATCCACCCTTCAAACCGAAACACAGCCATGCAAACACAACTGCTTTACGGTTGAAACACGAATGGGACAGAGTGATGAATGGGAGATAGTTTCATCTATATATTTTATATGTAGTGGCCTGGCTAGTTTTAAAAGGATTAACATAGTTTTTACATCGATAAGGTTTATTCCTGTATTAGTAATCCCGTATCAACCCCAATAGAAAATATATCAAATTCTAATTCAAAATTAAATCATCTTTTTTCAAATAGACTTGTTTACAATCACTTTTAAATCGTAATTTTTTTTTTAATCTACTGCAAGGAATTCTACTACTCGGAAAGTTGTTATCTGTTGAGAAGAACCCGCAAGAAACTTAACAGTTACTCTTTTAAATCTCTGTTAATATTATGTGTATTTATTTAAATCTATGTACTATGTCTAAAATTACATGACCACTAAGAACCCCATACATGATGTCGTATATTACTTTATTATTTCTGATTTAATTTTTAGTATCCACATCTAAAAGGAAAATATTTTTAGAATCTAATTTTAAATTAGTCTAACTATCACGGGTTACATCCCATTGTTTTTGTAATATTTTTCTATGGTATATGTTCTTTTTTATCTAATTTAAGACACCTATTCTTATTTGAATACCAAGAATTCTATTAAAAATTTATTTATAAATTTCCATAACGCAGTTACCCACGTTGCATCGCGTAAATGAGATTCGATTCTTGATACAGTCAATTTAAATAAGGAGCTTTTCTAAATTGACTCGGCTTTGGGTATTCCGGGTTATGTCCCCAGATGTTCGTTGCCTGTTATATTCTTATAAACCCACGTCCACAGTATAATATTACTTCGTCATATGGCTTAGAGTACACTGCGCTATTAGTTACGTACCGGGTACGACAAATTGCTGTAATATCCACAGATCCACATCATAGAAGTAATAAATCAGCCGAGATGTAAGTACAGTCGCGTCTGACCGCCTGTTTGAAGAGTGAGGAAAGATATGAAAGAATAAGAAAAAAGGCCGGAAGGGTCTGGAAAATAAAAATAGCAATGATAATGCAGATAATAATATAAATTTAAGTTTCCGTAATGAAAACATATAGAATCGAGGAGATAAAAGAAACGTACATAGTAGAGTGTAAAAATCACCAAAAAGAAAATGGAGTACAAAAACAAATACGAGTATAAATTGAATTTTGAATGAATGACACTTATTGACATTTGTAAGAAGTTTTCGATGATTTCAATATCTTATTTGAAAACAAAAACGAACAAACAAAAACGAAACAAGCACTTTAAATACACACAATGAGCTTTTCGATCAAAGAACTTTCCGATACTATTTACAATTAACGTCATTGCTAACTATTAATGAATGGAGCTATAGGTACAATCACCGAGTGGAGAGACAACGCGGCAGCGCACCGCCGGTGGACCGCCAATTACACGGACAGAGGGACAGACTGATGTGACAATTAATGATGTCACAGCAAGGGATGTAATTAGAGCAAGCAGGCATTGTGCTCTTTTAAAATTACAGTTTTTATTTGCATATTTACTTCAATTATAAGAAATCGCCGAAGCATTTTTTTTTCAATCGGAGTTTGAATTATTTCTAAATTTGAGATCTTTTCAGTTTCTAAATACTAAACGGTAAAAGTTAAATTTGCTACTATAGTCTTTATTTATCTTTACAAAGCCATTAGGCCCATTAAAGAAAAAAAAAAAAACAGAGATTTATTTATTTTATGCTTTATTCTACGCTTAATGTAAAAAAAAAAACCATTAATGATCGCCTCCTACAGTGAAAGTCATCCTTAAAATTTCTGAAATCTTAATGCAGGCGGAGTTACCATTTCATTATCACCCATTAAAAATACTCTTGTCTAAATATCATAAATAAGTGCTCAAATCTTTAGAGTCACACACTCTGACTAGAGATTTGGGAATATTTCTGGCTAAAACAACAGGTCTTCAGTTATTGTTGTCCCTATTTTAAAAGCCTGTGATATCAAGGTCCATTAGTTACATCAGTGGTTTTGATTTTTTTCACCTCTATTCATGATATATACGACCAAACGTAATAAAAACGTTGCTATTTGCACGGCCAATTCGTGTAAACAGTCCACTCGTTTGAGCCTGCTTAATATTCGGGGAAAACAAAATTATGATTCGAACATTTCTCCTATTTCAAATTCACATCAGCATTTCTTTGAAGCGCATTGCTAATATTTTTTGCGGCAACGTTTTTCCTAAAGAGCCTTTATGTAAATGTCGGACCGGTTATATTTTTGTCCGGGGAGAGCTTATTTCACCCGGCCCGGTCCATTATATACACGCATAATCTATTGTAATGACCGACGCCAATCGATCACATGGCAGCTCCCTAACGTGTACCTTCACAGGTGAATTGGAATTCAACCGGCCATTGCCAATTGTATTCGAATATATAATATTGTGAAAGTAAATATGTTGAAAATTACGCTCTGGTTGTATTTAATGTGGTGCTGGCTGTGTGGAAGGCTACAAAAGACATCAAGAAATGGCCATTGATATGCAAACGTTTAATAGAAATTTTCTTTTGAAATGGTAGTGAAAATATTGTAGTTCTATTTGGAATTTACGAGACTACAGAACTCATTCCCAAGTTCTTAACTTTATTCGTGTCAAAACTTGTATTGTCAAGAAAATCATTGGTTTGAAGACAAATAGATTATGCCAAAGATTCTGCTATCAACTAAAACTTTACGTATCTTCTTACTACTCACTTAGAATTCTTATTAATGTACTGAACTACCATTAGCTATTCGTTCTCACAGTTTTTATACCAGAAATGGTAAATATCATACTTAATTTCGCTTGAACTACTTTGAAATTATTTTAACCTATTTGTCAATATGAAATTAGTATTGAAGTTGTACGTTTCGACGTTATTAACTAATTGCCCATCGAAATTAGACCATCTAAACATTCCGCCATTACAGGACATTGCTAAACAAGTCCTTTAAGAGTAAACAAAAAGTAACTCTAATAACAGCTTACAAAGAAACTTGTAGTTTCCCGTTTAAAGTTAGGTCCTTAATAATCCTGATTCTACTATTTCAGTGGTAGGGAGCCAGTGCGGTGTGAATTTTTTAGCATGAAACTTGAGAGCTCTCGACTTGTGCAAAGTTTTCTTGATTAAGCTTTAAGTGTGGTTTGTGGACTACGGCTTAGAAAACAAGGAGGTTTTACTGTTTAGTTGTTGAAGTAAACGCAATAAGTTCATTAATGTTTTTGGAAGTTTGCTTTGTAACCATAATGAGGGAGTTGCCGACGTTTAACACTACGGTTTTATTCGAGTAAAAACCTGATTTTCCTCTGTAGATTTTACCTTTTTTTATAGAATTTTTTATGATGAAAAAACTGATGATCCCTCTGATAAATAGTGGTGGACGGTAGGGTAAATATAAAATTATAATGTAAAAATTTGACGTTCATAAGCGGCTAAAATGTCCTACATGAATAAATGATTTTTGAATTTTGAATTTTGAATTTTGAATTTTAACAGTTTCCTATTGATATAAACAGTATTACGGACAATATAGATTTTTTTATACCACTGAGGTGGCACGGTTACCGTAGCCTATGAACGCCTGCAATACCAGAGGTATTACGCGCGCGTTGCCGACCCTGAAGAAACCTCTTTACCCCCCTTTTGAAGAACCCCATGCTATAGTCTCTTGGGAAAACCTCGGCAGGGAATTCATTCCATAACCTGAGTGTTTGTGGGAGAAAACATCTTTGAAACCGCGTTGTACGCGACCATTTAGGCTGTAAGGTCTTGTTCATAATGCCTCTCTTTCATGAGTAAAGGATTATCAATGTAACTGTCTATTGATGAATGTAAGCTTTCCCCTCGGTGAATTTGACCAGTAGTTGCTACATTTGGCAAATTTTGGTGATGTTTTATAAGAGATACGGCTGCCGATCTCTCAATCATTATGTTCTCTTAGGCCACCTCTTCTTTCTAATGGTCGAGGGATGGACAGTGGCGTCCCTCTTAAAATATCACCAAAGGTCTGCCTGCGGTTGCCAATCCGCCCGCCAAGCGTAGCAACTATTGGCAAAACCCCCCTTTTAGGGAAGGCCTATGAATCAGCAGTGGACAGTTAACGTTTAATATGGTATGGTGGTAATGACCCCCATGGCCAATAGCAATTAAATTAGAAAAATGTGTTTCCTAAACTGACTCGACCAAGTATCGAACCAGGGACTTCATTTACACAAAGCAACGTACTCAGCACTGCGATACTGAGGGCAATCGACATAATAGTGAAAAAGTATGTCGATACTAAAGGGGGCACGATTAATTGCTGACGAGGCGATCCGAGTTGCGTGATGTTCTATTTCTCTGAAAAGGGGATAAAAACAATTGGGTATGTAAACTAGCGCCACGTTCTGGATTGTGTTACGGTCGCCAATGGGCAGTATTTTCTACGGAACCATCGATAGTGGGCATAAATCTACGTAACTACTGCGAGGACCCTCGGGTGCGATTTAGGTGAGTTTAAACGCGCGCAAGTATTTGCGCTAGTTGTGATATTAGAGAGGAAATTAAGGATATTGTGGTGAAACCCAATGTTATATGTACTAGAAAGTATATGAAACAGATATGCATATATTAAAAATTAGTTTTTTACTCAATCATCATCATCTTATCAGCCTTTCCCTGTGCTAAATGTATACCTCTTCGGGAACGGGCTTAAGTCACCTGTGTTTACTGACTCCCTGCATTGCATTAGATTTGCACAGCGTGAGCTGGGTTACCATTGTATTTGATGTCGTCACTCCATCTAGTAAGGGGTTATCCTATACTGCATTTCCTCATATGGGTCTTTTTTTATAAATGAAAATGGTATGGTAGCCCCGCCTGCGCTAACGGAATACGTTGGCGGAGCACCAATGAGGGGGATACATGAGAATGAAAACAGGCCAGTTAGCCCATCATGATGAATTTATCAGGAATTAACCATGATAGTTACCAGGGGGAACCGCAAGGAGTTCGACCTGGTTGGGTATATTGCTAACAATGGGATTCTCGGTCTCCATCACTAACAATCCCTTTCCCCCCGCTCATGAACTTTTCTTCCTCATCGCTCTTCGATTTCTGTGACCAGCCCATTGCCACTGGGAGGAAAGAGATTGTTAGTAATGGAGTCTAACTGACCCATTGCTAGCAATACACAATATCAAGACGACCTCCACGCGGTTCCCTCTGGAAACCATCGTGGTTAATTCTAGTGGAATTCATCACGATGGGCTAACTGACCTACATCATCGTCACCTATCATCTCTCACTGGTGCCCCACAAGCGTATACCGATAGCACAGGCGGGGCTACCATTCCATTATCACCTATTAAAAAAAAGCCCATTGCCACTTCAGCTTGCTTATCCTTCGGGCTATGTCGGACACTATGGTTCTTCTGCGAATATCTTTATTTCAGACTCTATCACGTAAAAATACTCCAAACATAGCTCCCCACGTATTATGTATAGTTAATTTGTTACGGTATTTAGATTAATTACAAAAGCATGCAAACACAACTGCTTTACGGTTGAAACACGAATAGGTCAAAGGTACCCATGCAAACGACTTTTGTACAAAGTCTCCCTCTGGTAAAAGTAGTAGTAAAGTGTAAAACTCGCTTGAAGTGAACAGAGCACAGCGGCCATTTCAATGAGCAACCCTTTAGCGGCGGGGCGTATTGTCAGGACGCTCGGCGAATCCTAATGAAACGGCTTTGTTAGCGGAGCCGGCTGGTGGGTGCTACCAATCAGATGGCCATTGTCGATAAGCCGACGAACGACTAGCATCTAATGAATTACCACTGATACACTTTTAAAGACTGTTCCAGTACTGTTTTAGAGTTTAAGTCTAAAAAAGAAGGAAAGAGATGAAGGTAGAAAGGTATAGCTGTATTTTGGAGTAAATAAATATGTTAATATTTTAATATAGCCGTATGGTCCCGGCATAGAATAGGCCACCCCTTCCTTTCCCGTGGGTGTCGTAAGAGACGACTAAGGGAGGGCGAGGGATGGGCAGCAGCGGCCCTCTTAAAACATCTCTAAAGCCTAATTGCGGTTGCCAATCCGTCTGTCAAGTGTGACAACTATTAGTAAAACCCTCCTTAGGGAGAGGCTTATATTCGGCAGTGGCAATATATATATATATATATATATATATATATATATATATATCAGATAACAGTTTATAATTGGTTAAGATATATCACGTAACATACACACAAAATTATATAAACGATACCGAATTAACGAGTTCGGAAACTAACATTTATAAATAATTTTAACAATAAATGGTTTTTATGTAAAATTTTCTTAATAAATGCAAGTAATTTATATTTAATATTCAGTTTAAGCTTAATTAATTTACAAGACAAATTTAATTATATTGAAATTTCAAATGATGGCAACACCACTTCAAACATGAGATAACTTGTGTCTCCCGTCTTAAACTAGATGAATTATTAAATTAGAAAATTATGAATTATGACACGAGAAATATTTATAACGGAGCGTTCCTCCAAATTTAGCAATGGGGGCCACTGTAAAAAGCCAGCAGGCAGATTTATAAATAGACATTTCAATTAGTGTTATAATTTGCATGGAAAAGATAGTTAAATATTTAAACACACAATTATATCAGCTTATACTAATATATAATATACCAGAGGGAGACTTTGTACAAAAGTCGATTGCTTGGGTACCTCTGTCCCATTCGTGTTTCAACCGTGAAACAGTTGTGTTTCGGTTTGACGGGTGAGATATGGCGTAAATTTACCGGGTACAGAGGAATAACACCTGAGTCCTCGTGAATGACAACGCATGGGGGGGAGGGGTATCATGGGCGACTCAGTATACTCTGTTATGTCCATGGTACTGCTAATGTCTATAGGCGACGGTTACCACTTTCCATCAGGTGGGCCGTCAGCTTGTTTGCCATTGTAAGTTGTATAAAAAAAATACAGTCGAATTGAGAACCGCCTACTTTTTCAAGTTTATAAAAAAATCTCCAATATCTATCTATTAGAGACTTATCTAGTCATCCTAAGCCGGACGAATCCCTAGTCTTCTATAAGTACGAATACTATGGTCATACAACTAAAATTAATTCCAGCAAAAGGACCTTACTCGAGTCGCGGTACAATGCAATTCGTTGTAACGGCGCCAGCCACCTTTTCTGGGAACACAGACTCCTTCAATACAATACGGAATACTTCCTCTATTTCATAAAGCAAGTTCTCTTTGAGTGGACCGTTTAATATCGCATAGTTTAATTTGATGTAACGAAATTCTAACCTGCGAGTACCTATTCGATATGGAAATTATTGTTACGTTTAATTATTTAACGCAGTTATTTATCATTATCACAGTGTATTCGCCGGTACGAAGTTATATACAGTGATTTTCACACGAAATGATCTGATATCACAGTTGCTACTTTCTATTGACAGTGAAATGTGATATATGATTTTTATATTAAGTGTTTTAAATTTTCCATTCACTATTATCTGTAACAGCCGATAACTTACGAAATAATCCGATTTAACACACAATGTACGATTTATTTAAATAGATAGATAGATACTCTTTATTGTTTCCTCCAAGAGATTACAACAGAAAACGTATTATAAATATTTTTTTTTTTACAACACAGGGGGCAAACGAGCATGCGGCTCACCTGGTGGTAAGTGACTACCGCCGTCCATGGTCACCCACCACACCTACGGCAATGCAGGTGTGCTGCCGGCCTTTTAAAAAGGAATATGCTCTTTTCTTAAAGGTTATGTTGTCGTATCGGTTCGGAAATACTGCTGCTGGAAGTTGATAAACAATTACAAGAAATAATCACAATAATTTCGTTTTAATGATATTTTATAGCAATCTAATAGAAGGGATGTAGCAGACGTAAACAATGATTTAAATATCACATGTTATTTTACATGTTACTTGTTAAATGTGCCAAGACTACCGTCAGTCATTAAAGGATTATAACGCTTGTATACAGCTAATGTTTTCCTTATTACCCATGTGATATTATTTGGGGTCCGGACGTAGTATTGTTGTAAATTGTTTAGGCTCGTCTTTAGGGCGAAATGGTCTTCTAAATGGACTCATCATCTTGCTGGATACCACTTCCTGGATGTAGTTATAACAATAAAGTCACACTTAAGATGGGCTCCCGTTTCATTATAGAGGGTCAACCGTAATCATTAGCGTTTAGCGTCCATTTAATGAAGTGTTTCACTGGTGAGGCTGGACAGTTTTCTCAAAGAAACATCGGTTGGAAAAAGACAAAAGCCTAAGGTTTTTTTTTAACTTTTTTTTGGAAGTTTTTACAAACACGCCACTTGAAAGAACGATTAAAAATTAATATTTTAAACTATATATTTTTCCGACATTTTTATTAACAAATTGACTAATGTAAATCCTTGTATAAACATGAAAGTATGTTTGCTAATTGCATCTTAGCGCCTCATTGACTTAATCATTATGAATTTTAATATATACGTACTATATAAAATGCATTCTATCTAAATATATTTCTGTTTTAAAAGCATTGACATGAGAGGCAAAATTTGGGTTTATCAACCGACAAAATGAACAAGATTCTCGATTCGGATGTAATTTTTTTTAATGTTTCCTCATAACTTCGTTAGTTGTAAACCAATTTGGAAAAATCTTTTTTATTTAAAAAGATATGCTTACAGATTGGTTCTAGAAAGATAATATAATTATATAAAAAATATACATAAGCATATAACGGATATAAATATATATATACATAAAAAAACTAAAACTGACAGAGACTATATATATATAACAAAACATCTTTTTAATCATATATAAAAAAAAAAAACTAAATAAGTGCGTCGTTGCACATCACAATTGAAGACGATTTTTTTAAAGAATACAATTTAATTATTACCTCGGACAAAGAACAGATTCCAGCCAAGTGGACAAAGTCCTGGATAAAAGCTAGTATAAGACTAGAAATTCAAATTCAAATTCAAATTCAAATTCAAATTCAAATTCAAAAATCATTTATTCATGTAGGACATTTTAGCCGCTTATGAACGTCAAATTTTTACATTATAATTTTATATTTTCCCTACCGTCCAGTTCGGTATATAGATCCAATTGAGAAGAACTGGCAAGAAACTCAATTGAATTACTTTTTTTTTCTAAGCCAGTTTATTTACAATGTATATTTATATAGGTGTCTATGTCTAACATTAAATGAAAATTCAGTGCATGAACAACTATTGCCATGCACACTCGTCATTCAAGTAATCGTTTAGTGAGTAATAGGCTTTGCTCAGTAAATATGATTTAACAGATGTTTTGAATTTATTTAAGGGTAATTCCAACATATCCTTTGGTATCTTATTGTAAATTTTTATACCTATTCCCATAAAAGACCTATTAACTTTTTCTAAACGATACTTGGGGACAGCAAGTTTGTCTTTAAATCTAGTATTAATATTATGAATATTGCTGTTTTTTGGAAATAAGTCAAGATTTTTATGAACATATAGAATATTTGAATATATAAATTGAGAAGCAACGGTGAGAATATTTGCCTCTTTGAATTTCTCTCTTAATGAGTCACGACTCTTCATACAGTAGATCGCTCGAACGGCACGTTTTTGTAATATGAATATATTCTTAATATCTGCCGCTCTTCCCCATAGTAATATTCCATAAGAGAGTAAACTATGAAAATAACTAAAATAGACTAATCTAGCAGTATCAGTATCAGTGTACTGTCTAACTTTACGCACGGCAAAAGCTGCTGAACTTAGTTTCGCTGCAAGGCTTTGAATTTGTGCACCCCATTGTGTTTTATTATCTAGTGTGATTCCTAGAAAGACAGTAGATTCTATAAATTCGAGAGATTCGTCATTTAATTTAATATTGCAATTAATATTAAAACTTTTAGATAGAGAGAAATTAACACATTTTGTTTTTTTAGCGTTTAACATAAGATTGTTAGTTGTAAACCAGTGCAGGAGACGCCGCAAAGCACTATTTACATCGTCATAATTATTAGTCATTCTATTAACTTTAAAAATCAATGAAGTATCGTCTGCAAACAATACTATGCCGCATCTATCCTGCATGGCATATGGGAGATCATTAATGTAAACTAGGAATAAAAATGGACCGAGAATAGATCCTTGAGGTACACCCATTTGCACAAGTGACCCGTCAGACGTAGCGTTGCTAATCTTCACTTTCTGTATTCTATCAGATAGATAAGATTTTATTAAATTTAAAGCATTGTCTTTGACGCCATAAAAAGCAAGTTTTTTTAGCAATGTATTATGATCAACGCAATCAAAAGCCTTAGAAAGGTCACAAAAAACACCTATCACATCCATTTTAGTTTCCCATGCAGCAAATACGTGTCTAAGCAACTCTGCACCTGCGTCTGTAGTTGAACGACCTTTGGAAAAACCGAATTGACTATTTTGGATTAAATTATTTAAATTGAAATAACTGACAAGTTGCATAAGGATTATTTTTTCAAAAATTTTACTGAGTGCTGGGAGTATGGATATAGGTCTATAATTTATTGGGTCACTCCTATCTCCAGATTTAAAAAGCGGTATGATTTTACTAATTTTCATTATGTTAGGAAATTTACCTTCATCTATACATTTATTGAAAATAAAAGCAAGAGAGGGCGCAATAATTTCCATTATACTATCCAGTATTTTAACAGATATACCCCATAGATCCTCTGTTTTTTTATTATTAAGTTGTTTGAATATTTTCATTATTTCTACTGATGATGTATGTCTAAAGTTAAATACAGCTGATGACTTGCTAACATTGTCTGTTAGTAAAGTTTCAGCAGCAGACGGGGAAGATTTTAGAACCTGTGTCGTAATTAATGGAATATTAGTAAAATAAGATTCGAATGTATGCGCGACCTCTGTGTCGGAATTTACCAATTTGTTATTAATATTTAAAGCTATTTTGCTATTTTGAAAATTAACTTTTCCAGTTTCGCTATTTATTACTTTCCAAGTGGCTTTTATTTTATCTTTAGATTTAGTTATTATTTTACCTAAATAGAGAGACTTAGCTGTATGACAAACCTTTTTAAATATTTTCGAATAAGATTTTACATGTTCATGAAATAAGGGATCGGATATATAGCTTCGTTTTTCGTAAAGTTCGTAAAGATTAGCCCTAGACTTATAAATACCAAACGTGGCCCAGTCACAAAACTTTGATTTTACACTAGTTGAAAATGTTTTTGTTTTAAATTCACTGCTAGCTTCATGTTCAATTAAATTAAAAATATGTTCACATACAATGTCCGGGTCATATTGAGGTACTATGACACTAGATATTTTATGTTCAATTTTATTTTTAAAACGTGCCAAATTCTTTTGTGTTATTTGTCTGCATGTAATTGTTTGAGTCCCTTTAGATCCCTTAGTTTCAATTATAACTTTTTGTCCGTAATGATCATATATACATATTCATTTTCATTTACTTCACAATTACAAAAAACATTATCTATACAAGTGGCAGAATTTCCTGCGACCCTAGTGGGTTCTAAAAAAAGATTGTGCAAATTAAATGATTTAAATAAGTTAATCAATCTATATATATATTCCGATATAAATCAACATTAAATATATACAAATAATGTTTTATTCCTCCGTGCGACTCGTCTCAATGCTTCCTCCATAGCCAGTTCAAAAGAATCAAAACAAGCCGATGGCGGACGATAAACGCAAATTATTATACAAGTAACTAATTCTACGCAAGATAGTTCAATTGTTTGCTCAATAGAAATATTTACAATGTCTTGACGGTTTATATTCTATATCATTTTTTAAAATAATAATTGACCCGCCATGAATGGCATTGTTATATATATATTATAATGTTCAAAAGGACAAATTATTTCATATTGTTTAAGCCAATGTTCTGTCAGACATAACACCCGTACATTGTTAGATTCTAAGAAAAGACTTAATTCTAATTCTTTGCTGGAGAAGCCACGAATATTTTGATGAATAATGACCATATCCTGTGGCTTAACCAATGTCGTAGATGTTAGTTTAAATTAACACATGTCACATTATTAGTATAATTACTAATATTACTAATTAAACCCGTTATACTACTTATAATGGGATCATAAATGTTATACGCTAGTAAACTAGCAATAGTCTTTTTTTGTTTTTTAGGAAGATAAAAATTACCTCCCGTCATATAATAATTTGTAACAAATTTGTTACTTTCAAAATAAAATATATCATTACAATGATATGTCATCGAATAAATTAAATTATTTATACTATAAATGAACTTATTCTGTTCATTAGTCAGGGATTGAGAGTAGGGAAATGCGCATAATAATATTTTACCTATACCAAGCTCCACTATATTATATAATGATTTTATTAAATTAACTATATCAGATTTACGCATATGCAAACAATTCCCTAACGCTATTACTAGGGTCGTGTGAATATCATATTTTTCATTTACTATATTTTTTATAATCTTATATATACCTGATCCCGGAAAACAATTATTTATTACTTGTTGCGAGAGGCAGTTCGATAATAAACTACCTAAATCCTTGCCAAATTCATCTGAATAAACAATTGTTCTCCTGATGGTTTCATGTACAGTGCTGCATTTATTTACTTTTGTACTGTTTCGTGTGGGTAAACATGAAACGTCTGGTTCCGTGACGGATGAGATATCAATGTTCAACTGATTATGGTGGGACGGTTGGATATGGTTATCAGACTCTGGTGAATTACAGTGACATCTATCCGTAAGAGAAACAAACCGCTCCATGTTGTAGTTACCTAATTTTATTAAATTATCCAACTGATCAGAATATTCATGTATTTCATTCTTAGCTGATTCGTATTTCAAAGATAAATTGGACAACGAGTTCTCTAATAGTTTAATTTTTTGTGATAATTCATCTATTTCTAAATCTTTGTTATATATTTTTCTTTACAATTATTTAATTCTATTGATAAGTCAATTTTTTGCTTCCTAGTAATAATTGATTTTAAACACTTTTTATGACTTTTCACTAAATTTTCTGATTTTCGAATAAATTTATTTAATTTTACATATTTTTTTAACTTCTTACTACTATTAATAGGTACTTTATTAGGACTATAGGAGCTTGGTGTATTTGTCAAATCTATGGTCACAAGGGGCAGAGCAGATGTTTGATCACTAGTAGTATTTAACATTTCTGTATACAGATCCATGGTCTCGTTATAACTACTCAACCGCCTGTGATCCAACAAAGATTTATTTTGTGATTGAACTTCCTCAAGGTGCCGCTCTAGATGAGTGATTTTCTGCAATGCTGACTCATATGTGTCTCTGCACAGATCATATTTATTTACAATTTCTTGAAGTTTTTCTTTTTCGATATGTAGAACTTCAAAGTCTGTACTGATCTTCACTAGGTCATTCTTCAGAGCCACATATTTATCAGACATCAACTTAATTTCAATCTCACTTTCATCTCGTTCCTGTCCAATCTATTTACTAACCAAAAAATTTTACTGATAGAATTAATATCATCATATCAGCTTTTGACTGACCATTGCTAAATATAAGCCTTCCTCTTGGGGGTTTGCCAGAAGTTGCCATGCTTGGCAGGCATATTGGCAACCGCAGTTAAGCTTTGAAGATGTTTTAAGAGGTACGCTGCTGCCTAACCCTCGGCTTACCTTAGTCGCCTCTTACGACATCCACGGGAAAGAAAGGGGTGACCTATTACATGCCAGGACCATATGGCGACTGGTAGAATACTTAAAAACTATGTTTATAAATTCGACTTGCTTTTATATTTATTTCTATTCTATATACCGCTGAAATGGACAACGATAATTTTCTATAGTCTTTTATAGAAACGAAAAACTATCGCATTCGTTCACGTAATGCGTAATCATTTCAAACCCTCAACAACAAGGGCCCGACCCTCGTGGGAACAAAACATATCCACATGTTAGGATCTCGATAGGATATATATATTATATATATAATATAAATATATATTGAGAGCGGCCTCCAGAGACTAAAGCTCAGTTCTTGCTGCTGTGTACGCGAACGGAAAACGATTCTATTATTCAATTTATTGATAGTTTTCGACCGACTTAAAAAAAGAAGGAGATTGTAAACTCGGTTGGGTATTTCCTGATATTTGTGTGTATCTCAGAACTCCGTCATTTATACAATGATTTGAAAATTTCTTTTTTTTTTTATCTAAAAGGATAAACTGTCATTTAGTCTCAAAGAAATTTTAATTTATTTTATTTATTTAATACTTTATTGTACACATTAGTTATAAAAATATGACAGAGGTAAACAAAAGTACAAAGGCGAGCTTAACTCTGATAGAGTTTTCTTCCAGCAAACCCAAAGTGGAAAGGAGCATCAATGTCAGCGGATACAGCAGTGTACAATTTTTAAATAGCCAAAATTAAATTAATTAGATTATATTATATAGTACAAATACACACATACATATACATAAATATATACCTACATCTATGCATAAACCTACATATACATACACATATACATACAATATACCTACACATATAGATAAATAAATATATGTTCATAGAGATAGAAGATGCTCTTTAAGTCTACTCTTAAAAATATTTAGGGATTGACTCTCACGGACAGATATGGGAAGAGAATTCCACAATCTAGCAGCATGGACGGTAAAAGATCTACTATAGCGCGTAGATGAGTGTGAAGGGAGTTTGAGGATAAGAGATTTCGTCGAACGGGAGGACACGTCATGGGGAACTAGAAAATCAAAACGTTCACGAAGATAGGAGGGAAAAGTAGGGTTATATAGAACGGAATATAAAAACGACATTATATGAAAGTCTCGACGCCTTCGAATTGGCAGCCAATTCAATTTTGTTCTATAAGCGGAGACATGATCATATTTACGCAGACCATATATGATATACACAAATTCTGTAATCTCTCTAATTTGTTTAAAAGCTCTTCAGTTGCATCAAGGTAGGATACGTCGGCATAATCAAGAAGAGATAACAGTAGAGCTATAAAGTAAGCCTTGTCTTAAATGGTAAGAATTTTTGCAATCGTTTAAAAGAATGAAATGAAAAACATAGCTTTTTGCTGACCCCATTAATGTGTTCATTCCAGGATAAATTGCAATCAATTATAACACCTAGGTTTTTTGCTTTCTATATATATATATTCATAGTATATATATATATGATATATATATATATATATATATATATATATATATATATATATATATATATATCATCAATTGCTTCAGATATGTCGCAAAGATTAAAATGAAAATATAATTGCAAATCGTCTGCGTAGAGATGGTAGGAAGAAAAAATTACATGAGTTATAGCATTGATAAATGCAGAGAAAAGAAGAGGAGATATTACGCCGCCTTGAGGGACTCCTGCAGTAACCGCACACCAATCTGAGGTATCCTCACCATGGCGAACACACTGCAGTCGACCCCGAAGATAAGAGTTAAACCAATTGATTACAGGTGGAGATATGTTAAGGGATGAAAGGATATTTAAAAGAATATCATAATCTACAGAGTTAAAGGCACTGCTAAAGTCTAGGAGAACAAGGAGTGTGAGGGATGGTTGTCCATTCCCGTATGTCGTCAGTGACTTTGACAAGAGCACTGACTGTACTGTGACCAGGGCGGAAACCAGATTGCAAAGGACTTAGCAGATTATTACTAGACAGATAAACGGACAATTGTTTATATATATATATATATATATATATATAAAATACATTGTGATGGCTTACTGTGATGGAAAAAATTTTGCAGGTAAATAGTGGCTACATATATATATATATATATATATATATATATATATATATATATATATATATATATAATGGTGTATTTAAAATGGTAAATGCGAAAGTTAGCTAAAATCGGTTTAGTAGTTTAGTTTTTAATTCAGTCGCTTTACAAAGATGGAAGTTGGTATTTTTAAGTTAATAACAATGTTAACAAATGCGAACTTATCTCTAAAAGAGATTTCTTCCAGTCAACCAAACACAGTGGCCTAGGAAGTAGTGAGTGAGCATATATATATATATATATATATATATATATATATATATATATATATATATATATATATATATATATATATATAGTTCAGTGGTTTAGTTTTAGAATAAAAATATTTATTTGAAGTCCCTTTTTTGTGAAACACAATCTTTTCATCATGATGATGTCATTAGAGGCGTTTGAAGGAAAGAAATGCAATGAATAAGAAAGAAAAATGATTAGCGTGATTATAGCAAGCTATATCTTTCTCGTATGAGGAAATCCGCTTCTAACACGTCCAGCGTCCCACAGGTTAATGAAAAAAATTGTTAAGGTAAGGAAGTATTTGGCATGAAGAAGGATATTAGCTGGTTTTATCCCCACTAATTCATTATATATAATAATATACAATTTAGCACAGTCTCCCTCTGGTAAATTGATAATGATCGATTTACTATAGAGAGACTTCATATAAAAGTCGACTGTTTGGGTATTTTTTTTTATAAAACTTAGAATGGCAAATAAGCTGACGGCCACGACAGAACTGAAACTCACTTCAGTTCTGTCGTAGCCACGACGTGGTGCAAACGTCGAAACGTCGGCAATAAAGAAGCAAGTATGTAGGTACTGTTTACCTGTAAAGGATTTTACATCGCGTTAAATCCCGACTGTGTATTTAAAACAACGTGAAAGTTTAAAATTTATTGGGATCTATCTAAGTTGTATAAAAAAAAATCTATTTTTATTTTATCTTTATTTAATCTCCTAGCAACTGTTACATTGATAAGATTTTATATTAAGATTACTATCTATTTATATACATAGTGTACAATCATTTTAAAAGAAACCCAGCATGCTAATTATTCCTCTTCATTATAATTACTCCTCTCCATCCAAATGTTACCTGGAAGAGATCGCTTTTAGCGATAAGGTCGCCCACTGTTTTCTCATCGTGATTAGTTCTTGTAATTATTTATATTTATAATAAGTTTACTATTGTAATCTTAATAGAGAAAACAATAAAGAGTATCTATCTAATTAACAAATAAACAATAATATGGTATAACAAACTTTTGAGGTATTTAACATAGGTATAGTTTAAATACAAGTCTAAGTTTCTCTAGAGACTATCGACTAAACCGTCTTTCAAAAAGAAACGTTCAGGCTTACTTTTTTACTTTATCCGAGCAGTAAGTACTTTATATTATTCTCAGTTTCGTGTATAATATAGTATATGTCATATATGTGTAAGTATATTTGTTTTTTATATGTATTTATTCGTTTATATATGTAATTTTAGTATGTATGCATATCAATAATTAGTAGTACCGCATTCATGTATTCTGACACTTCCCTAAGATTGACTGGGAAAGAATGTTTTTAGCATTAAGTCCGCCATGTACACATATACAAATAAATAAATAAGCCTAATGGTCAGTCTAATAGTTGAAAACAATTTTTGCAGGTTTGAAACAAGGTAAGAAAATTACGTTACCATTCAGGTTGAAATGTATAATATAATTAGTTTCGGTCCAGCCTTTGTCGAGTGCATCGCGTAGTTTAATTTAGTCTTGGTACTCGGTGTTGGCTCATAAAAATGCAAATAAGTGTTCCGATTGTGGTTGTTCGGCGGTGACAAGCAAGGGTGGCGACGCGACGTCCAACATAAATGCACAGTATCGGTATTCATTTTGCATTTGCCATGTGCTCCCGACATAGAATGAGCCATCCTTTCCTTTCCCATGGGTGTCGTAAGAGGCGACTGAGGAAACTAAATGGTCGAGGGATAGGCAGCAGTTCCTCTTAAAACGTCACTAAAGCCTAACTTCGGTTGCTAACTCACCTGTTAAGCGTAGCAATTACTGGCAAAACCCCCCAATGTAGGAGACTTATGTTGAGCAGTGGACAGTTTATGGTTGGTATGATGATGATGATGATGATAGATAATTTATCTGATGAATGATGATATATGATCGGTATTTATGTAAAAAATATTGTAAATATTATGGATGATATGGATAGCATATAAATGTATATTTGGAATATATATATATATGTATATATATATATATGTATATATATATATATATATATATATATATATATATATATATATATATATATATATATATATATAATGACAGCATTCTGGAGTTTTAATAATTAATTATAAAATCAATGGGGTTAACTCTTGTGTTGATCTCATGTTAATTTAATTATTGATGAAATCGCTCTTTTATTTGTGGGGCAAAATCTTAAATCATTCCAATAGCATTTCAGAATTTTTTATAGCATAGAGGACAAACGAATAGGTCATCTCATGATAAGTGATTACCACCGCCCATAGGCATGCACAACATCAGAAAAATTGCACCTACATTGCCAGCATTTTAAGAGGAAATATGCTCTTTTCTTGAAGTTTTCAACGGCGTGTCATTTCGGAAATACTGCGGCTGGAAGTTGATACTTTAAAGGAACAAAGAAAGTCAACAGCGTTACATCTCAGTTTCCTTTTAGAGGGGAAAAAAATCTTTATAACAAAACATTGAGTGTCTGTCGAAGTGGACGCTTGTTAACAAACTTTATTGACGACTTCATTGAAGTTTGTTCTTGTTCTCTTTAAACAATGCTAGTTAAAACATTGTGAAAGGAAATATTTAGCTTATTAACTGGCAGTATTAAATATTTGTACATATACGACAGGCCATGTTTATACTCTGTTTAAAATAATTATTAGGTAGATAGTAACTGAAGAAGAAATATGTGTGGGATTGGTATGAAACTATAATAAATAAATAAAAAGAAATGGTGTGGCAAAGTTAATTTGGTACCCAAAGAGATAAGATAGGAAATTTCATTTTGCCCTCAGCAAAAAAAAAAACATTAAAATCGATTCAGAATAGGTATGTCTGTTTGTATACGCTTTATTTGTATTTTTATTCTTCAGGGTACAGAGGTGTAACCCCTTAGACCTCGGGAATGGTAACGCATGAAGGGTATCATGGGCGACAAAATATATAAGGTCCATAGTACTGTTCATATCTGTAAGCAACGGCTACCACTTTCCATCAGGTGGGCTTATCTATGCAACTTAGAATGGCAAACAAGCTGACGGCCCACCTGATGGAAAGTGGTAACCTTCGCCTATAGACATGAGCAGTACCATGGACATAACACAGTATACTGTTTCGCTAATGATACCTCCCATGCGTTGCCATTTCCGAGGAGTCAGGTGTTATTCCTCTGTAACCAGTAAATTCACGCCATATCCCACCCTTCAAACCAAAACACAGCCATGCAAACACAACTGCTTCACGGTTGAAACACGAATGGGACAGAGATATTCAAGCAAACGACTTTTGTACAAAGTCTCCCTCTGGTGAATAGAGTCTTGTATAGTATTATAAACATATAAAAAAAATATACAGAGGATTTCTATTTGACTAATTTTATTAGTTTTTTTTTTACAACACAGTGGGCAAACGAGTATGCGGCTCACCTGATGGTAAGTGACTACCGCCGCCCATAATCACCCACAACACCAACGGTATTGCAGGTGTCCTGCCGGCCTTTTAAAAAGGAATATACTCTTTTCTTGAAGGTTATGTTGTCGTATCGATTCAGAAATACTGCTGCTGGAAGTTGATTCCAAAGAGTGGTTGTACGTGGAAGAAAGTGCCTTGACAAACGCACGGTGGAAGACCGCCACTCGTCCAGATGTATCTACAGATATGACGTGGAAGTTTGTAAAGATATTTGGTTGTTTGTTACTCAAAGACTCTTAAATGGAATTTTAATGCAATGTAGTAGGATCGACGACATCCTAGAGTAACACTTTATATTCAATCCACATATTAACAAAGCCGGAGTATGTGAGAAAAAATATACATAAAATGTAAAAAATACCGACATTAAACTTGGCAAAATATGTATGCAATAACAAGGCAGTAAAATCTTGCGATTTAACAAATTAAATGGATTCTAAACTGACAAATATATTACGTATTTAGATACTCTATTTATTTGTGTGTATGATATCATACATACAAAAGTATACAGGCAAATTGGGAACTATAGAAAAACTAACTGTCATCCGCGATTAGATAGATAGATAGATACTCTTTATTGTTTCCTCCAAAAGATTACAATAGTAAACTTATTATAAATATAAACAATTACAAGAAATAATCACAATGAGATTAGTCCGGGTGAAGATGTTTAATGACCCGGATAAGAAGTCTCCCATATTCTTCTCTGTCCCATACAATTCGTGTATACCAAATTTAATAGTAAGAAACTTAAATTATATACATAGAGTCTCAAAAACGGGTCAACTTTTTGTCAGCTAATTGTAAAATTAGCTGACTCGTTTTTTGATTAGTGTTCTATATACTTACGCACACAATGTGTCTTGACGTATCTATATTTAATTATTTAATAAATAAAATGAGTTTTTACGCATTAAAAAAATGCAAAAATTAAAAAATAAAATAAATATAGAAGTTATAAAGGGAGACTGTACAAAAGTCGATTGCTTGGGTACCTCTGTCCCATTCGTGTTTCAACCGTGAAGCAGTTGTGTTTGCATGGCTGTGTTGCGGTTTGAAGGGTGGGATATGGCGTGAATTTACTGGGTACAGAGGAATAACACCTGAGTCCTCAGGAATGGCAACGCATGGTGGGTATCGTAAGCGAAACAGTATACTCTGTTATGTCCATGGTACTACTCATGTTTATAAGCGACGGTTACCACTATCTATCAGGTGGGCCGTCAACTTGTTTGCTATTCTAAGTTGTATAAAAAAAAATTAACGCTATAAAATGTTCTAGATTTTTCTGTATCACTATGGGGTCAATTCCCATTACTCGAGATGTAGTCGTACATGTGGTAAGCCCGCGGTATTTCGTAATTATCCCGTGACAGTCCGCGAGTGTCGCCCGCGTGTTAGTGTTGCCCGATCATCGTTAGTGTCGATTAATTAATAATCGATTCGGACTACAAATAATCGAATAGTCTATTATGTAATCAAAATTGGTTATTTATACTACCGATTAAAAGAGAATTTCAGTAGTTAATACTGTAACAATACTACCCAGTATAATGTATATAAATGATGGGCATGCCCATATTTTGACGAGCATATTCTACATATCACTTCGAGTGGCAACGGGTGACTACCATTTTTACAGTTACAGTCGTGAGCATATTGTTTTTATTAATTGACAGTGTTGTTCTGAACTATCAATCGATATAAACAATACTATCGATAATATCATATCTTATAAAATAGTTTGAAGTCTGTTATAATCGATTATAATTTAAATACACTATCGGGATTTTCCGCGATTTAAAATTGACTATAATAGGCGACGTGCTGAAGAAGAGCCAAATTAAAATTACCCGTAACCGGCGAGCGTGTATGAAAAGATTGATGAATGTGGAGGAAGCGAAGGAGGTTTGTTTGAATCGAAGCATTTGGCGTTTCATTGTTTCTGCCTACCCTAATGGGAGACAGGCGTGACAGATATGTATGCATGTATGTATAATAATTTAAATGGTTTAAAATAACTACAAGATGTTTCTTGGTGAATATTCGATTATTTACCAATCGATTATTACGAATCACTAGCGCGTATGGGTCGCGTGCTCGCACGGTCTGCATGACTCGAGCCTGGCACGCGTATAATTGTGTCCAGGGCCCCGGCCCGTCGAATGAGAATGTGTTGCGGCCCATTGCGATTAACGGGCCATACGGGACGCTTTTATCAGACCAGCATCGTCTCGCGGCTTTGTCTGTCTAAATTAAAATAAAAGTACCAGAGGGAGACTTTGTACAAAAGTCGATTGCTTGGACACCTCTGTCCCATTCGTGTTTCAACCGTAAAGCAGTTGTGTGTGCATAGCTGTGTTTCGGTTTAAAGGATGGGATACGGCGTGGATTTACTAGGTACAGAGGAATAACACTTGAGTCCTCAGGAATACAAATAAAGCGGCGCTATTTAGTATCAGTATTGCACCCGTGCGAAGCCGGGGCAGGTCGCTTGTGTAATATAAAAACGTCCTCGTTTACCCAAAGCATCATGTCTATTGTACCTATCATCGCGCTACGACAGTCATCAATTACGAGAGAATAAGGCTAACAAAGATTGCTTGCGAGGGAGCCAATAAATTTCCCAGCACCACCATTTAGGCGGCGGACAAGGCTGAATCTGCATAGTGATTAGATTTGCGACCACGACCGTGTTATCACGACATATTTTAAACGAATACAACTGACGGAAGATGCATTAGTGTCCTTTATAATTTATGATATTTTTCCATAAAAAAAAAACAGTAGATAGATAAAGCGTGTTCTACCGCTTGTATGTATAACGGATTGTGCTCAGAGGAATTATTCAATATGATGCCTACGGCCGTTTTCTATCATCGTACGGCTCGCCATCGACAGGGAGTTCACCCTCATACCCTACAGTCTAAATGGTTGCGTACAACGCGGTTTCAGAGATGTTGTCTTCCACGAACACTCAGGTTGTGGAATGAACTCTCTGCCGAGGTATTCCCAAGAGACTACAGCATTGGGATTCTTCAAAGGGGGGGGGGGGGGAAGAGGTTTCATCAGGAGCGGCAACGCGCGCGTAATACCTCTGGTATTGTAGGCGTTCATAGGCTACGGTAACCGCTTACCATCAGGTGGGCCGTATGCTTGTTTGCCACCGCAGTGGTATAAAAAAGAATTATTTGCATTACTTACAGCACACAAATTACAACAGACATTGAGACTTTGTACAAAAGTCGATTGCTTGGGTACCTCTGTCCCATTCGTGTTTCTGCCGTGAAGTAGTTGTGTTTGCATGGCTGTGTTTCAATTCGAAGGGTGGGATATGGCAATGAAATTACAGGGTACAGAAGCATAACACCATAGTCCTCAAGAATGGCGACGCATGGAGGGTATCATGGGCAGCACGTATACTCTGTTATGTCCATGGTACTGCTCATGTCTATAGGCGACGGTTACCACTTTCCATCAGGTGGGCCGTCAGCTTGTTTGCCATTTTAAGTAGCACAAAAAATCTTATTGATTTAAATTGCGGAATAGATAAGTTGTAACAACTATTTATACAAATTTAATAGATTATAATCGATGTTCCTAACTCAACATTATTAAAAATTTTAATCCAATAACATTCACCGCTAACAAATAACAAATAGACGGTGAAACAAACACCAAAAGACAGATAAAATTAATGGATCGTGTGTTACGCGAGCTACGCTTGTTTAAAACATACCTAACGCGTTTTGTTATTCCGGTCGCCACCAATAAATACATCGGAACGTACCTGAAAAGGGGGAAAAAATACATATTAAATTACAAATGTTTTCATATTGGTACGATAAACTATTTTACAGATAGATAATTTGTGTGTACTATATACAGCAAACGAATAACAAGGAAGACAGATTAAAAAAAGACGAACAAATCGGGAGGAAAGAATACAAAAAAAAAAAGGAAAACTCAAAAAAAGTAAACGACTTTCTTCATGTATGCCACTATAGCACAAAATTATAAAAAATATAGGGGGAAAGGATTGTCAGTACTGGAGACTCTAGAACTCATTGTTAAAATTATAACTCTGCACACATTCTTTCTTGACTTTTTTAATCGTTTCTATTAAAAAAATCATAATTTACTCACATAGATAAAATAAATATTACATAAAAAAAAACAGTTGTAATAACAATTTCATCTTTAAAATACAGGGTGGCCCAAAAGTCCTTAGAAAAGTAAAATTTGAATTAAACGAAAACGGCGCGCGTGAGCGGTGCAGGGGAAGAGTAACTTCGGTTTCTGGGAATTTAGTCGCGATGGAGCGTTTCACCGGAGCGGACCGTTGTGTGCGCGAGTTTTATCAAAACAACAATTCGGCAACCGTTGCGAGGCGTAAATTTCGAGAACACAAAGGTTTACACAACTTTGATGACACTCCAGCTCTCCAAACGATTAAGAATTGGGTTGCTAAGTTCGAGGAGACCGGTTCGACGTTAGATAAACCGCGGTTGGGTCGCCCAAGGACATCACGTACGGAACAAAACATCGACACAGTGGCACAATCTATTCGTGAAAATCCTACACAGTCAACTCGTAACCGTTCCAGTGCAGTAAACGTATCTAGGACATCATTACAACGGATTTTGAAGAAAGATTTACTTATGCACCCTTACAAAATTCAGTTGGTGCAAGAATTAAAAGAAACTGATGCTATTCAGAGAGTGAATTATGCTAATGAAATGTTTAATCGGTTTACTTCGTTCAATAACATAATGTTCTCTGATGAGGCACACTTTCACATTAACGGACATGTTAGTAAACAAAATTGCCGCTATTGGAGCCCGATTAATCCAAAACTTAAGCACCAGAAGCCCTTACATAGCCCTAAAGTTACAGTTTGGGCCGCTATGTCAGCCCATGGCATCATACGGCCTTACTTTTTTGAGGACGGCAGAGGTATATTAATTCTTCATAATTTATTTATTTCAATAAATAAATAATAATAATTTCAAACCATTCTTCATCCACTGCTGAACATCACCCAGGGAGAATAGACTATCCAAGGAACGGTCCTGAGCCACTTGCATCCAGTGACTTCCTGCAATGCATTTGACGTCGTCGCTCAGTTACAATTCGACAAAGTTATTTATCCTTACGTATTATATACAAATATGGGTGAAATTGTGTATTTTTTATATTATTTCTTAGCGCTTTTATGGCTCAACTAATAATCACGAATTTTGGCACACGCGGATTAATAACTAGGGTTACAGAATACTTGAATGCCAATCAACCACATTTTTTCCATCAGATGACGATCGTAACTAATCGCGGGAGAGATC
Organism: Galleria mellonella; assembly: GCF_026898425.1. Classification (NCBI taxonomy): domain Eukaryota; kingdom Metazoa; phylum Arthropoda; class Insecta; order Lepidoptera; family Pyralidae; genus Galleria; species Galleria mellonella. The sequence goes on along the minus strand of NW_026442006.1, from coordinate 2,672 downwards.
AATAGTAACAAAAAGTGACTGGAATAATCACGGGAGAAAAGTCGCAGATAAAAACTTAGTAGACGATGATTAAAAAAAAAAAAGAAAACAATTAGACCAAATAAACGCTGTAAAGTCAGCACAAAAGTTCCATCGGCCAAGTTATTTATTAGTGGTCCGTACGGCGCGGCGTCGCGGCGTGCCCGTCCAAGTTCCCTCACGTACCGTCTCACCGCAAATTGTATTATATTCCCGTAGTTCCCAACTCGTATTATTTCTGTCCACAACTTCGCCTGCACTTGTCATCATACTTATACAGTCTCCTGACGCTATTACTTCAATTATACAAGATCTTTCGCGTTTGAATGCCGCAATAGGGGGGATTGTTAGTAATGGGAAGTTTAGTCCCCATTGCTATCAATATACAAATATATATATATATAACAGGTCGACCTCCACGCGGTTCCCCCTGGAAACTATCGTGTCATTGAATTCGTTACAATGGGCTAATTGACTTCCTTTTCATCCTCACCTATCACTGCTCACTGGTACCCCGCTAGTGTATACGAATAGCGCAGGCGGGGTACACATGCCATTTTCACTCATAAAAAAAAATGCCGCAATATCACGGAGTATTGTATTGTGTTATAAAAATCTTTTATTGTACGTATTTTACATTGGATACATTAAAAAGATCTAATAATATCTTATTATTGTTATGTCTTATTGATAATTCCAATGTATTATTGATATTAATTTCCCGTGTGGTCCCGGCATAGAGTAGGCCACCCCTTCCTTTGCCGTAGGTGTCGTAAGAGGCGACTAAGGGAAACATTCGTGTTTCTACCGTGAAGCAGTTGTTTGCATGGCTGTGTTTCGGTTTGAAGGGTGAGATTTGGCGTGAATTTACAGGGTACAGAGGAATAACACCTGAGTCCTCAGGAATGGCAACGTATGGGGGTATCATGGGCGAAACAGTATACTCTGTTATGTCCATGGTACTGCTCATGTCTATAGGTGACGGTTACCACTTTCCATCAGGTGGGCCGTCAGCTTGTTTGCCATTCTAAGTTGTATAAAAAAATAAAAAAAAATCAAGCCACTAAACCACCAAGGTCGTAAAACATTTCAATTTCTATCAAATAACTTGTTAATAGATAAGTAATGACCTACTAAATACAATATAGTCTCAATTGGGAACTACCGAGACAACTTCACACTCTGGCTATCTGATCCGCGACAGTTAACTTGTGAATTGCCCACCCTCGAACAATGATACCGAGTTGGCCAAAGTTACCCAGCGGAGTTACGGCCGAGATAAGTAGCGCGTCGCGACTCCGTTATCGTTTAGTAATTGATACCTACGCTGGAGATAGCTACGCTCTCTCTCACGATTACTTGCTAAAAAATATAGAAGGATGTTACGTGTATGTAGTCCATTTTCACCCATTAAATAAAACTATCAAATAATAAAATAAAACTCTTACTAGCTTCAAAACCTCTGTTAAATCTTATTACCTCTCACTTTAGTACTATTTTCCTGTGTTCTCTCTTCGTTTTCCTTCGTAATTTTTTTTCTGTTGTTGTGTGCTATTATGTGTATGTTTATGTATATATTTAATTGTGTATATATTATATATGTATGTGTATATATATATGTATGTATCTATATATGTTTGTATATGAAAATATTTATATAATAGTGCGCCACCTACTCTTTGTCTTTTTCTCAATGTCCTCTACCCAAAGGTTGTCTGAAGAGATTGCTTAGCGATAAGGCCGCCTTTTGTATCACTTCATTAATATTTACTGTATTTGTTATTTCTTTTTACTTGGTGCAATAAAGTGCAAATAAATAAATAAAATAATACTTGGGTAATCAGCAAGCAATCGACTTTGTACAAAGTCTCCCTCTGGTAGGGTAATATAAAAGTGTATTTCTAGCAATGGAACTATCAAATTTCAGTACTAACAATCCCTTTCCTCCCATTTGATATATGTTTACATTGATTATTTTCAAGTTATTTGTATTGCAATATAGGAATTTTATACAGGAATTTCCTAGGTTTTGGCCACAACAGAATATCAGTGTTTTGCTCTTTTGAGGGCAAAGCAATAAGCCAAACATTTTGTGTTACTGTGGCACACGCATAAAGTGAAAAATTGTTACTTCTTTTACGCATATTGTTTTTTTTTTTTCTTATTTTTTGTATATATATTATTTATTTTTCCTGTGCATGTCTATCTATGGCTGTTGTTATTTTTTTTTTGATGGGTGAAAATGGTATGGTATCCCCGCCTGCGCTAACGGGATACGCTGGCGGAGCACCAGTGAAGGGTGATAGATGAGTATGAAAACAGGCCAGTTAGCACATCATGATGAATTCATTAGGAATTAACGATGATAGTTTCCAGGGAGAACCGCGAGGAGGTCGACCTGGTTGGGTATATTGCTAGCAATGTGATTCTCAGTCTACATTACTAACAATCCCTTTCCCCCCCTGTCTGTTGTTATTTGTGTGTTGTAAATAATGCAAATAAATTATCTATTTATCTATCTATCTATCTATATCCCATTTGTTACAGTATTTTTGATCTGGGTTTATAATTCGTTTCGCTTAGTTTTAAGAAAGTAAATCTTTAGTAAGCCACTAAGGATTTACTTCCTCAGTGACTCACTCAGGAAGTAAATC
>NW_026442005.1:0-77949 GCF_026898425.1 Galleria mellonella | reverse complement strand
TTCTCAAACAAAACTTTATCTACTTTCCCTAGAGGCGGAAGGAGAAATTAATGGGCATCAATAATTTACAGAGATGTTCAAAAATTTCTGGTTTAAGTTCAGCTAACATAGATTGAATAAGACCAACATTCAATTTATTTAAGTTAAAGTGGCGCATGAATTGTTCTCTTTCCTTCGTGTTAATACGACACTCTAATAGCATATGATGTACATCATCGATGGTATTACAAGTTTGACAATGAGGTGACAAGGACTTTCCCATCATAAACGTACTTATAAATACGATAAAATTATCAGTGTTTCTCTACAATATTATATATGTATTATACATATAAACCTTCCTCTTAAATCACTCTATCTACTAAAACATACCGCATTAAAATCCATTGCATAGTTTTAAAGATCTAAGCATACACAGGGACAGACAGACGGGAAGCGACTTTGTTTTATACTATATAGATCACTATATTTCACTATTACTATCAAGTAATAGTGATATATGAATAATAATATATTATGACACTTTCAGATTATTAAATAACTTAGAATGTATATACTTGTAAGAATATATTTTTTAAATACAATTAAAGCATATCAACTCTTAACTTTTCTTCACATTTAAAAAAAAAAACTGCTTTCACAATAACACATTAATCTTTTTCACAAAGGTCGGTCCCACCTTTCGTCCATTTAAAACACCCTTCAAGTTCACCTTGTCATCGTTTTCGGTTTTAACTTTTACTCAATCGCCGGTTTCACAAATAACCGAACCGCCGAGTGGACAGCCCTGAGCGATGCACTCGCAATCGTCAATTGTGACCATGATTTTTTTGTCAAGTTTAACAATGACAGCTACTGTTGCCGTTTTGTTTTTATTATTAAAATAACCACTAAAGTAATGGGCTTATAATGTATTGGGTGCGCCCAGGGCCGCTCATTCATGTAAAAATATAAGCCTGTCTTCATAGAAATGGGTGGTACGTGATAATGTTGTTGAATAATTATTTGATAACGCAAAAATACATAGTTACAATATTACTGTATAGTAATCCAATTATAATTACAGTTTTATTTTTCATACAACTTAGAATGGCAAACAAGCTGACGGCACACATAATGGAAAATGGTAACCGTCGCCTATAGACATGAGCAGTACCATGAACATAACAGAGTATACTGTTTCGACCATGGTACCCCCCATGGGTTGCCATTCCTGAGGACTCGGGTATTATTCCTCTGTACCCAGTAAATTCACGCCATATCCCACCCTTCAAACCGAAACACAGCCATGCAAACACAACTGCTTCACGGTTGAAACACGGATGGGACAGAGGTACCCAAGCAATCGACTTTTGTACAAAGTCTCCCTCTGGTAAATACATCGCGTCATAATTTTACGTTTCATAAACAGTCGTTTATGAACGTACTTGATCTAAATTTTGTATGGAAGACACCCACGTGGTGACAGAGTCGCAATACAGTATATCAATACTTCTAGGAAGTTATGAGTTAACTAAGAAGATGAGGTATAATAATTTTTTTTACATAAGGAGCAATCGAGCATGCGGTCCACCTGATGGTAAGTGATTTTTATTAATGGGTGATAATGGAATAACGAATATCCATGACCTCCCGTTACATCAAAGGAATTTCAGCTAAGATGCTGACCTTTTAAAAAGGAATATGCTCTTAAAGCTTACGTATAAGTAAAGAATACTCGACAAAAAATACTTGTCACCGCAGTTAGCCCTTGGTGTCCTTTCAAGAAAGACGCTGCTGTCCATCCCTCGAACCAATAAGTTAGGACACCTACAGGAAAAGGAAGACGTGGCCTATTCTATGCCGATTTCACACGGCAAATATAATAGAAAACAAAATAAGGCAAATGTTAGCGTAGAAATTGAGAAATGAACTGAAAACTGATAAGGCTCCTGATAAACTTGATTGCTTAAGGTACAACGCGATGACGCGCGCCATACAAATAGAGCACATGATGTTGTGTAATTTTAAAAGTAAAACAAACTCCTATCTACATACATAAGAGTAATAAAAACTACACATCCGTAGCGAATTCTTAACACAATCCGTTTGTTATTCCACCTTGATGTTTTTCATAATAAATATATGTATATTATAATACATGTTACATGATTAAATTAACACTAAAACGGGAGACGAATACATGTTTTTGACTCCCGTTTTAGTGATTAACCTGTATGACGGCGGTATACCCGCTCCCTGACACAAATCGTCTTTTTATTATATTTTATTTATTTATTTAACTCTTTATTGCACCATAAACAAAAATATACAATGACAAGTGAATAATTCAAGTGAAATACAGTAACATAAATACAGATTGAAATATACACATAAAGGTAAAAAAGGCGGTCTTATCGCTAGGGCAATCTCTTACAGATAACCTTTGGTTAAAGGAGAACAGATAGATTTTTATTTATTATTATATTATATATTAGATTTCGTTTAATTATTCAATATTTACTGTTGTTATTAAGTATATTAACATTTTTTTTTTTGTTATTTTGTATATTTTGCATTTTTTTTCTGTATTCATCTATGTTTATATACATAAATCTCATTACTACATAGTATAAGTCACATGGTTCAACAAAATAAACATTTCATTTTAATTCCATCCATTTATTTGTATGACCTACTAATATCACAAATGCAAATGTTTGTACAGTTGTATGAATGCTATAAGAATAGTCAATCTTGACAGATTTTTTTTTTTCAATTGATAAATGGGATTATTGGAGAAATTAGTTGGTAATTTTTTGACACTTTAAAAGACTGTTTTTATTCATCGCTCGCATAATTGTTAATTGGTAAAATGTAATGAAAACTGACAAAGGTCTGTGATTGAGTTAAACTGAAAGAATAAAAGTAATCATAAATTTGAAGAAATAATATTTCAAATTTGGACAGAAATCGCAACTGACAAGAAAAGCTATTTGGATATTTTAAGGTACTAAGACATATATATTTGGTGCACAAAGAAACCATATTATAAATTAAGACATAGGCTATTTTTTAATAGAATTTATATCTCGCTAGTAGATAAATAAATAACATTAGGTATTACTCATTTTTAAGAAGTTGGGTAATAATATATTTATATGTTTTTCAGCAACTTCCCATGATCTAAAACAATGACTGCTTATCATGACGTATGATTATCTCATCTGACACTTATTTTTTTTTTACTTTCCACTTAAATACCTATATAAAGTTTGTAAAGTTATTTGGATGTTTAGGGTTTTTTACCCACTAGCTTTTACCCGCAACTCCGTACGCGTAGAATTTGAAAGTTTTACCCCCTTAGAGGTACAATTTATTAAACAAGAATTTGAGAATGTTGTTTTAAGACAGTAAATGACAATCTGTAAGTTAGAATTTCACATACGTAATACATTTAATATAGTAAAAGATCCGTTTAAAACCTACCAAAAAATGGCGGATACAGATACAGATTTTTCTCTCGGATATCTGCGGATTCGACTACGGATATCGGACGCATCACTAATTAAATTATAGGTCAATCAGACAGTCAGTCAGCATCCAACGGATATGAATAAAATTGCATGCATAGATCGCTTGTAAAGTAAACAAATTTCGAGATAATATACAAATATGTTTTTAATGTAATTTAGTTACAAAGAATGTATACTCTAAAAATACTGCATTCCAGTATTCTGACACTTCCCTATGGTTGACTGGAAGAGCATGTTTTTAGCATTAAGCCCGCCATGTACATATATATGTTACATTACCAGAGGTAGACTTTGTACAAAAGTCGATTACTTGGGTACCTCTGTCCCATTCGTGTTTGAACCGTGAAGCAGTTGTGTTTGCACGGCTGTGTTTCGATTTGAAGGGTGAGATATGGCGTGAATTTACTGGGTACAGAGGAATAACACCTGAGTGTTCAGGAATGGCAACGCATGGGGGGTATCATGGGCGAAACAGTATACTATCAGGTGGGCTGTCAGCTTGTTTGCCATTCTAAGTCGTATAAATAAAAGATATAATAAGCCACAAACCAATACAATCACCTAACTTAGGACAAGCCTGTATTTTAGGTAGCAAGTTTATATTACATTTTATATACAAGTAAAACTTTACTAATTTATGAAAAAAAGATAAGATTATATTGCCAAATTTATTTATTTGACATTTTTTAATAATTTACTGTGTAAATTTTGTATAAGTGTAAGCGTATGTTAATTATAATTTTTGACGAATTACGAATGACATGTGGTAAATATAGTACTACTCGTGTATATTTCCTTTATGTTGGTATTGCCTTATTTTGATTTATTTATTTCTTATTGCATTCTATAATATACTTAGTAGATAACATTTCAATTATGGACCCTGTTGGGCACCGCACGTAGGAGAGAGGAGGACAACACTTTTTTCACTTCAGAAATAGTCTAAGGATCTGTTACAATATTATCCAGCCATTGAAATTGTATCACGATAGGTACGTATTTTCTTATTTTTCTTATTATTGTTATAATTTTACGATACTGTTTAGCATCTCGGTATCTTCATAAATTAGAGACATCAGTCATTTATTAAATTTGTTCTTAAGATCCGATTTGCATTATAAATACATTGAAAATTCCTTGTTAACTTTATATCACAGATGTGGTCTTAAATAAATTATATATTTATTACATATTAATAACTATGTAATACTATTAATAATAATATGAAAACAGTTCTTTCTCCCTGTCTGTCTGGATCACTTTTTAGGGTTAAACGACTTAACCTTTTCTGATAAAAATAGGTAAAAAACACTTTTTTTAGATACACACATTTTCGATGGTTGTCTATATATTTATACCTGTATACCTATAAAACATAAATTACAGCGAACGAAGTAACATAGTAACATTATTTATTTACCTAAGTATAAAAAAATTAATTCGGAAAATCAATATAATAGGTAGATAGACAGATACTGTTTTTTTCAGACTCATACTATTTTTTTTTATTTTTCAAGTTATGTGTATATTTCAATCTGTATTTATGTTACTGTATTTCACTTCAATTATTCACTTGTTATTGTATATTTTTATTTATGGTGCAATAAAGAGTTAAATAAATAAATATGTTAATTTTTTTATTCAATATCTATATACTCATACATACAGGAAATTAATGAACTCAAATACTCATGCACTTACGATAATATCTAATTAATTTCAACTCACCTTAATTACAACACATTCACATAATAACACTACACACACTTAATAATTTAAAAAAAAATTGTAGAATAACACTGGGAAACAAACCACAAAAATACAATAAAAAAAATCAATTCAATTTCTGTTATCAACTTTTTCACGTAAACCGCACACGCAATGCAATTTGGCGGGAATGCAACGTCCACCTCTGAGCGATTACCACAGACTAAATTCGTTTCTCACACTCTTCTTCATGGAAAAGTAATCCGTTCAAGATAAAATGCTACGTTGACACAAACACGGCGCTGACAAATGTTTACAATTCAACATGGTTGTGTAACAATGCGTACGATTGTTTAATTTATTACTTGTCTTGTTTGTTTTGTCTCATTGTAATCTTTAAATATTAGTTTACACAGAATGATTAACAAAAATACCGCTACATATGTAATAAAAATGACAACCTCACATTTTTAGAAAAACTTTTACATACACATCGCGTTACGCTATCTATTTGCTTATTTGTCTTTTAATTTTTTCTTAGAAATGTTATTCAAATATGGCAATCAAACTTCAGTAATATCAATTCGCAATTATATAGTAAATTGCCAAGTAATTTAAATAAACAAAAAAAAAACTTTTTACTTTTATTCGTCTTTTTTAAAAGTAGAGGCAAAGAAAACAGAGGCCATACTGCGTAATCTGACGTCTAATTTCCTTTTTACTAGCCATTAAACCACAAACATTATATTTTGTCTTTGAAGAAAAATTTTCTCTGTGACCGCTTTTTATATTGGTAGGACATATGGGACTAAAGCGTATCTATCTATCTACCTATATGCTTATAAATATGCTCCTGATAATTCTTTGATTTGTTGTTATTAATTAATTTTATAAATTTCAAATAAAAATGCCATCTGTTGACGTGATATATTATATTTTTGTTACCATACATTTATTTTTAATTTTTCTTTTTATAGAAACCTAACTGATTCTTTTATTTTGTTATTAATTAATTGTATTAATTTTAAATGAAAATATTGTCTGTTGATGTGATATATTATATTTTTATTATTACTCATTAATTTAATTTTTTTTTTATAAATCTATAATTGTCAATTACTATAAAGGTTCATTTCGAATACTGTATATACATAAAGGTATTTATGAGTTCAGTATACAGTAAGACGGGGGGAAAAGGGATTGTTGGTAACGAGGATTGGTAACCCTATTGCAAACAATATAGCCTATCAGGCCGGCCTCCTCGCCTTTCCCCCTGGAAACCATCGTGATTGATTTATTAGTGAATTTTTTGCGATAGGCCAATTGACCTGCTTCATCTTCACTTATCATCTCTCACTGGTGCCTCGCCGGCGTATACCGTTAACGCAGGTGAGGTTACCATTCCATTATCATTCATTAAAGAAAAAAGGAAATATACAGTAAGAGAAATATATTATATTTTCTTGAATTATTTCATATTTATCCCAATTTACAGTGATCTAGCTACGTCAAAATAATACTGTTATAATATTATATTAATTAAATAATAATACGAAATATAATTAAGTTTTTATTGTCAATTAAGTTGATAATGCATAAATCATATTAAGATAAAAGTGATTCATCTAATCTTGAGGGAGACTTTGTACAAAAGTCGATTGCTTGGGTACCTCTGTCCCATTCGTGTTTCTACCGTGAAGCAGTTGTGTTCGCATGGATGTGTTTCGGTTTGAAGGGTGGGATATGGCGTGAATTTACAAGATACAGAGGAATAACATCTGAGTCCTCAGGAATGGCAACGCATTGGGGGTATCATGGGCGAAACAGTATACTCTGTTATGTCCATGGTACTGCTCATGTCTATAGGCGACGGTTACCACTTTCCATCAGGTGGGCCGTCAGCTTGTTTGCCATTCTAAGTGGTATAAAAAAAAAATTTTAAACATAATTACATGATTATATTTTCAAAATACTGAAATATAAGCACAAAAGAAATACTTTGCTAAAATATAATACATGTGAATCTTAATATTAAATAATGCAATTATTATAAATGACAATATTATTTCATAAAGTAAAAATATTAACAGCTAATCCAAAATACCTTCCCGTCCCGTACACGATCCAAATGTCCCCATAAAGCTTACTGCACTTCCACGTTGGATTGCCAGAAATGTCTTTGCTGAATAAATCATATATCTATTTACACCTGAACTAAAATACTAACACAAATACTTCATGCCTGTAATTAGTATTTATAGATTGTATCTAATTGTAAAATAGCCTTGTGCATTGCTCGCATACGAGTATATGCTATTTCTACTGCGTTTACATAGGTACTACTTATTATACAAGACATAGATAAAGACTTTAGATACAAAATAACTGAGATCACCAAAGTCCCTTTTAGATCCCTGCGACCATCTGCCTTGTTTGGTTGAACTAACCATACTCTCACGTATAATGGCCCAAATATGAATCTAGGAGTAGTTATTAATATGGTAGATCTAAATTATATACTTCCTTAGAACATATAGTTTTAGATGAGCAAATCCATTTTTCTTTCTGCTTAACTACACTTTTATTTCTATATGCGGACGCGAGACTAATTTTTCTATTACATTTTAAATTCAATTTATTAATCCAAAGATCTCTAGTTTGTTTATTTCCCAAAACAATAAAAAGAAACAGCATGAACCCTTCAAACGTAGCTGTGAAAACGAAAAAGTATGCGGCGACAACATTGTAAGCGAAGAAACCAAAAATCCAAGGCAAACCAAATAAAAATACAAGCAGACAACTGACGAAAGCAAATCTCACTGCTTCATTCGTATTTCCATACCTCGGAACTCTTTTGCAAAGAAATACAGAGTAAATTATTGAAAAGAATATCGCCCAATTTGCAAGTAACATAAATGCAACAGGAAAATATAGGCCAAACCATAATCCGTATCCAGAAGGATAACAGAATTTTCTGTTCAAAGTTATATCTTCAAAATATACCATGTACGAATGCCAATCAACAGAAAGAAGAATGACAACTATTAGAAATGGAGTTCCCCATGCAAAAGCAGATGCTTTTAAAAATTTATGACTAAGATCTGTTGTAAAAACTAAAACTAGTTTTCTATAAGACAATATAGCAGCTACAAGCATCCAACAGAAAGTGGCTATTAATGTATAATGCAATGTTATTCCTACCAGTAAGCACAAAATATCACGGCCCTCAAAATCAATAAAAGCTATGGGTATAAAACACATCTTTAAGAGAAATATCGCTATACACAGTTGAAGCCATATCAAGTTGCTAAATTCTTTTCGCCATGATCGGAATGTAATAGCTGTCAGTACAATAAAGAATACACCCAGTATTGATAGACAGCATCCTACTAAAGATATTACTTCCAGTATTATCTCGCTGCGATGCGAATTTACATTATGTGAAACAAGAACTTCTGCGAAGTGCGTCAAGTGGTTGCATCGGCAAATATCTAAAGTATCTGGGTCGGTTGATTTGATGTAAATGCAACCCTCTGTTGACCAGTATCCAGTGTCATTTTCTGTGAATTGCCAATAGCTGCATTCGCGTCTCACGTTGCGGCCTGGATTTTTCACCAAAGGACGTAGGTAAATATCTATCACCTAAGGAATAATACAATAAGAGCTTTTTATAATATAACAAATGTTTGCATACAACGTACAGTGTTTGGAAAACTTCAACTGCTGCTTTTGCTTTAGACGCTCATATTTAGAGCATGTTATTATTTCCAATAATAATTATCGAGATATTCTCAAAAAACTTGTATAGCAAGTAATCATTCCAAAAATACATTATATTTTTGTTTCAAAAAACTTTGGTACTACAAGGTAAAAGTTTTACCATAGATAAAAAATCATTTCTTACAGAACAGAAAATACTATATGCTTAATGACCACAATTTTTGTATTAAAAAAAAAAATTATTGCACCAGAAATAAAAAAAAATTACAAAAAATATTTTATGAAAGTTAATACATAATAAAATTACTTCCATCAAAAAATATTTTGATCAAAGTCACCAGAGGGAGACTTTGTATAAAAGTCGATTGCTTGGGTACCTCTGTCCCATTCGTGTTTCAACCGTGAAGCAGTTGTGTTTACATGGCTGTGTTTCGGTTTGAAGGGTGGGATATGGCGTGAATTTACTGTGTACAGAGGAATAACACCTGAGTCCTCAGGAATGGCAACGCATGGGGGGTATCATGGGCGAAACAGTATACTCTGTTATGTCCATGGTACTGCTCATGTCTATAGGCGACGGTTACCACTTTCCATCAGGTGGGCCGTTAGCTTGTTTGCCATTCTAAGTTGTATAAAGTTATCCTGTCTCTGAGCAACTTCTGCAACAAGAACTTGTAACTTACCTCTTCATTTTCAAAACCGGTGTTGTTCTCAACATTAACACTGATGACATTGCTATTAACTTTGTTGTTCCTCTTAGTTGAGTAAAAGGCTCGTCCGTTCGGGAATACGAGAAAGCTGATACGTCGATGTGATTTGGTGATCGATTCCGGTAAGTATACTATTGTCTCGGTTGTATTAGTAAGTAGTTTTGTTGAGTTTATCTCTTCTGGAATTGTAATATTACTTTTATTTTACATGTCTATACTTTTATTTATTTAATTATTTACCGGAAAACCAGGTAAATGTAGTGTAAATAGATATAGTCTAGGATTACAAAAAGTGGCTTAGCTGTTAATAGGTTTTCACAAATAGTAACAAGATGGATGAAAGGTACTGCACATGAAGCAACAAAAACAGGAATGAACAAAAAAATAAAAGAAATAAAATAATGAATGAAATACAAAGTAAAAATTAACTTGACTAAAATGAAGCCTTCTTATCAATACAATATATATTCAAACAGTCTATGAATCAAAAAATTCTTTGCTCTGTTGGTCTCTCGCTAATATTATATTTTTCGAAAATAAGTTGATATTCAAGGTTTTAGCGAGAGTATTAAAGTTGTTGCTAGCTCGCCAAAGGAACGAATTTTGTCTATAGACAAAATTATAATTCAATGACACTAGAGGGGCAAATAGAGAAGAACTTGATGTACCCATCAAGTTTTACTTTTAATTTACGTTCGAGGCAAACGACCACACTGTAAGCTATCCTCGTTAGATATAAGATCAGATTATTTTTATACAATATATTAATGTATGCACTTACTAACTAAAAACTGAAAGGAGTCATCTGTGAATGAATTCATGCTCGAATTTCTGACCGCAATCATTATTCCCTTAATCGGATTATCAGGCCCAATATCGGCTACCAATAATGCAATATTGTTTCGGACTATCCTATCTGTCTCTCTGCCATTTAAGTTTAGCCTTAAGCTAACGTTATCTAACATATGAAGGAATTGACCAGGTATATGTAAATCTTCATCGATTTGTAACAAATTGTCTACCTAATAAGACAGAAATTTAAGTACTTAGAAAATTCGATATATTTAATCTCAATTATGTTTAATTTAGAATTTACTGAAAGAAAATTTACCCTGTCAAAAGTATCATCAATTTTATCCACCATTATTGTTGAAACATCATCTTGTAATAACGTATCTAAATCATTTAGTACTTGCTCGAGTTGATCTTCGGGCTGCAAAAGAAAAATTTAAATAAATCAAAATATTTTCAAGGTTTATTCAGAAGATTATGTAGGTGACATATAAAGTGAGGTCACAAACCAAACAATACAATACTCACTGTTAATGTTGATGTTTTACTTCCGAATATACTATTTGTCTTATTATTTAGTTGTCCAATATTTTTATGTTCAGGATTAAAAATAGTTCCTTCTGTCACTAATGATACACCTTCGTCAAAGTTTCCAACACATTTATAAGTATTACACCTCGATTTAGATGTAAAATAATCTGCAATTTTATTTAACTTATCGTAACTTATCTTTTTATTTACTAATAAATGTTTTTTTTTAATTATGTAAATATTTGTTGAAAATAAAAACCAATAAACTTACTCATAGACAGCGATATTTTTACATCATGTTTATTGCAATAATAAACTGGCTTCATGAACAATATTTCACCGCCTTCAATTTTAGACGACTCCACAGGTATCATATCTTCCCGGATTTGTACGTAAAAAAGAACTGTCCGTTTGTCCATATAGATCCTTTTTATTTTAATATTAGAAAGAATATAATTTTGATCCAAATCTAAGTTTTTATGAATTTTAAGATCCTTGTTTCCGTTGGTATTCGTCAAACTTTCAACACCATGTGCGTTCAAATATTTTGTTCTATAGAAAATGTATTTTTCCAACTTTTCTTTCCAGTTGTTTTTAATGTCCTCAATATTTTTAAAGGAGTATTTACTTTCAAGTCGAATCTTGATAGCATATTGATTCGATAAAAACTTTTTATCGCCCAAAGAGTACTTTCTTCGATTTGGTAACATGAAAATTGTTCGGGTCGATGTGAACGCACCAGTAATAACCATAATACTTCGGAGATAATTCATATATATTAAATTTTTTATCATCAGTTCTATTGAGAATATTTACTTTTGTTGGATAGTAGGTTTCAGAGTTTGTGTAACAGTAAACGTTATTTATATCCACTGAATTGTTAACAATTAATAATATTTTATCTCTAGAAATATAAGAAAAACAATTAAAACTTTATGGAATACATAATTGAGACACCTTGTAAGTAAATACACGAGTAATATATCGAAACAATAAAACTACAATTATTTTAATTGTTATCCTACATCAAAAGGAAACTGACAAGTAGATGGCTTTACAGCAGTAGTTAATAGTAGGAGTAACCAGACACCTAAATAAATCTATTCATCATCATCATCATCTGTCCACTGCTTAACACAAGCTTCTCCCCTGGGGGATTTAACAGCAGTTAGGCTTTAGAAATGTTTTAAGAGGGACGCTTCTGCCCATCCCTCGCCCTTTAATTGCCTCTTACGACATCCACAGGAAATGAAGTGGCGGCCTATTCTATGCAGAGACCACACAGCAACAGAAAAATTTATAAAAACTAATTAAATCAAAGATATCTAAAAAATGACAGTATACGCAAGTAATTAATTTAATTGTTTTCAATTTTTTTTAACAATTTTATTTACAGCTGACTGAATAATTAATGGTCACTTACATAATAAAGTACTTAATTTCTATAATATCAAGGTACTGAAGTTAATTTAAAAAGAAATATACTTACATTTTGGTAACGAGCTTTATAATTATATTTTTGAGTTGAACAGAACGTTCACAGATTATACTATTAAAAATGAAAGAACTATTGACAAGTTTCCAAGTTTCGTTTTGTATCGCCATAAAAACGGTATCATTGCTGTTGAATACCGATTGGCCCAAAACTGAATTAACTGAACTCTGAAATACAACAGATAATGTGTTATAAATTTAATAAGACATAAAATATATTAAATATAAATACACTTCTCTTACATAATCATCAGGAATAAATTTATGTGTGTTTCGATTGTTATTCCAAATCATGCCCAAGGCGTATATAGGCATTGTTAAATCTGATTTATTAAAAAAAGGAAAATTTGCATATTGCCATCCTTTGCTGAGTAATGATCCACCGTATTTAGCACATAAATCCTGCGCTTGACTCCAGGTCGCTCTAAGAGGTTCTCCATTCTGAACTTCTACATTGAAAACGCATAATTCTTCCGGACCATTGAATCTCCAAGATTGATGAAAACCATCACAGCTTGACTTATTATTTTCTTCCGCTATCTTAGAATATGGTTTTACTATGCAATATCTATAATGCTTTTCCTCACACTCCACCGCTGTGAAATGTCCAAGTTTATTTTCTATTAAACATGTTTTTCGATATATATCAAAATCTGCAAAATACGTCACATTATCAAGAATTACTTCTTCATATTTATTACGTGGAGTACTAATAAAAGGTCCTCCAGGATATAGCGGTTGGTATTCAGCCCACACTGTATCTACTTCATCGTTTATAGATATGTTTAAACTGCGATATAGTTTTGAAGTATAAAGATTTCCATCGCAGTCTTTAAATATATCTGCAAATGTTTCCAATCCTTTTCTTTTATAACATACATAATGGTTGCTGTCTTTATTGGAAGCTAATTTAAACCCAATCGGGCATACACTTGTTGTTTTAAATTTCTTCGCTTCAAATGTTTGGAGGCATGTTAAATTAAAATAAACATAAAGTGTACAGATAACAGATAGATGTTGGACACGCATCTGAAACAGAAAATGGTGACACGTCATTTACTCCATAATATACTCGTGCTTATCTTATCAAGTACACTTTCTGAGTTTATGATAAACAATAGTAATTGACCACTTAATCGTTCTGCTTATATTTTGACATCATCACCGCTAATTGTCCATAAAAGAAAAGTTATGTACGTTGTTGACTGTTATCTAGAAAAACGAGTAGATCTTTTAAACAAATAAACATTTTTTTTTCTAATTGCAATTTCATGTAAATTACAGTGACTGTAGCATTATGTTATCTGTGGGTAAACTAAAACCAAATATGTTGGACTAAAAGCATTTTTATTGTCAATACTAAAATTATCTTGTACATCGACGACTGTAATAACTTCAAAATTTAATTAAATTTTTAAATTTTGTATATTAAATTTTTTTTTTTATACTACTTAGAATAGCAAACAAGCCCACCTGATGTAAAGTGGTAACCGTCGCCTATAGAAATGAGCAGTACTATGGACATAACAGAGTATACTGTTTCACCCATGATACCCCCCATGCGTTGCCATTCTTGAGGAGTCAGGTTTTATTCCTCTGTACCCTGTAAATTCACGCCATATCCCACCCTTCAAACCGAAACACAGCCATGCAAACACAACTGCTTCACAGTATATTAGGAGGAAATCGGTTTGGTCTTACATAAACATTATTTTTCATTCATCATCATCTGAAACATCAAAACATTCACTGGACATGATTTTCGCTCCATAAAAGAATGTTGGACAGATTGGCTTGGTATTATGTTATATTTAAAAAAAAATTAAAGTTTAAGAAGAAAATATTGTGTTTTGTTCCCGTTAACAACCTATAGTTGTCCACTCCTGCACATAAGCCTCCTCCTTGGAGGGTTTTGCCAGTAGTTGCCACGCTTGACAGGCGGCTTGGCAACTTTTGGAGATGTTTTCAGAGGAATGCTGCTGCCCATACCTTGCCGTCCCTTAGCCGCCTCTTACTACACCCACGGGAAAGGAAGGGGTGGCCTATTTTATGCTGGAACTGCACGGCGATTAAGTCGTATATTGGGTAAAAAAAAAAGAAAAATAACGCAAATAAAACTCTTTTTACTAAAATATAACATGGACAAGGACATAGAAAAATGTATATTTAAAGCATTATATTTATGATAAAAAAGTATCTAGTTTCTAAAACTTTTAAATCGAATATGCAACAGTTATATCAAGGGAGTGATAAATTTGTTTTATTTTCATAAAGTAAATAAAACAATTGTTTATCTACAACAATTTACAAATTTTCATCGCATAATTACATTTTTGTTTTGCCAAAGGTTGACTGAGAGAGAATGCTAAATAGCATTAAGTCCGCCTTTTGTACCAGTAATTTTTTGTAATGTGGTCAATAAAGAATAAATAAAGCAAAAAATCTTGTATTGTAATAATTATAGTACAAAGGATAAGCAGTTTTTCAATGGCGACCTCGTAAAGTTAAATGTAGTATGTTCCAATTAAAAAAGAAGTATATATATATATATAAAGTCATATTGTGGACAAAACTAGTAAAACAATATTTTATATGATATTCAATACAATACATTTTTAACCGACTTCAAAAAAAGTAGGTTCACAAATCGACTGTATTTTTTGTTTTTTTTATTTCGTTTATTACCTTATAACTCAATCAGTTACAAAACCAGTTTGTCAAATTCTTTTTATATGTTTGAAGATATACTTACAGATTGGTTTCATAAAAAAAATATCAAAATCGAGTCAGTAATTTAGTTTTTAAATTAAAAATAACTGGTTTTGTCAATACTAAAATCGATTTTCTTTTTGTAAAACACGATCTTAATTTATTGTCCATTACTCTTACCTTATTAATTTTAACGCCTCACATTAATATCACAGTTTGCTCATAACAGTATAAAAAATAATAAATAATGTAATTACTACAATTATTATTACACACAATTATAATTATTAGTACACTATTATTTTATTTTTTGTTTTATATTTTAAAAAAATAATTAATTAATTTGATTGTATGAACTCACTTGTTAATTTACGTGTGTCATAAATGACTCAAATAAAGTGTTTATCTATCTATCTATCTATTATAATTAACATAAAACAAGTATAGTTTCTTTCCAATATTCCCGCCAATCGAAAATATGTGAAATTCGCTGCGGGCAATGAACGTCCTTGTATGACAGATTACAGTTTACTGACACTGACTTTGTTAGTAGCTAAATGTGGCAAATGTGATATACATATGTATCATAAAGGACGATATTATAGAAATCTAGAAATATAGCTATGATAAATTAACATAGAATATATTTATTTATACAAGAACGAATTACAAACGGGTTACTTTATCTTGTATTGTTGTATAATCAACCGACTTCAAATCATAACAAATATACTAATGCTATAATATTTTAAGCATAACGTTTAGTTTCTTAGTTTCTTTATTGCACTTGTAAATTCCATGTTATATAATGCATAAATATTGTTATCAAGGATGGACTCATCTCTGACAGAGATCTCTTCCAGTCAACCCAATACAGTTAAAAAGCATGTCGTTATCAGGTAGCTAAAGTGCTACAACTATTAATATTTAGAATACATAAACAAATATACATTTAAATGAAATATTAAAATATATAATAAAATATTACATAAATATATATACTATAAATAAACATAATACCTACCTACTTATATAACAAATGTTAAAATAAATGAATATACTACTTACATTAGAAATGTGTTTTAATGATTTTAAGATTTGACAGTTCAAATAGAAAAATATAAAGTTATAACTCAAAGAAAAGAAACTGTAATTTCAACCTTTTCTTGAAAGAGATAATAGATGGACTCTCTTGTATGTGGGAAGGGAGTATGTTCCATAACTGGACAGCTCGATACGAGAAAGAGTTGCCCATAAAATGTGTCCTATACAAAGGAAGTTCAAGAATCCTGAACTGAACTTGACAGAAGCGTTTAGGACGAACTGGTAGTGGTAATAATTTAAACCGGGGGGGGGGGGGGGGGAGTTCCGATTTTATTTTATACATTTCAACCATAAGTCTTCCCGTACGGTCCCGGCATGGAATAAGTCACCCTTTCCTTTTCCGTGGGTTTCATAAAAAGCAACTAAAGGAGCACGAGGTATGGGCAGCAACGTGGCTCTTAAAACATCTCTAAAAGCCTAACTACGGTTGCTAACCTGCTTGCCAAGCGTAGCAAGTACTGGCAAAACTCCCCTTATGGGGAAGACTTATGATCAGCAGTGGACAGTTAACGGCTGAAATAATAAATATAACAAAACTAATTAAAGTATAACAAATATAACAAACGATATATTTGTTATACTATAATTAGTTTAATTAGTAATAAATATAACAAAAGATTACCACCAATCTATAGTATTTTAATAAAAGATTTCAAAAATAAACTACAAAATATTTATATATATTTATTTATTTTTATTAATAAACACTAGAAACTATAATAAATATTACAGTAATTACAAATAAGCTTACAGTTACATTTATTTATTCTAATTTAATCACTAAATATTATCTTAGTAAATTATTATTATAAAGAAAATAATACAGATCTCTTTGCTTCTATGTTGGAAAAATCATGAAGTGTATTTTTTGTACCAACCATGATACTTTGAAAGAATTTTACATTTCTAGTTTTTTTTTACAACACAGGGGGCAAACGAGCATGCGGCTCACCTGATGGTAAGTGACTACCGCCGCCCATGGTTACCCACAACACCTACGGCATTGCAGGTGTGCTGCCGGCCTTTTAAAAAGGAATATGCTAGTGCTAATACAAACTAATCTATATAAATAAAAAAAAAATCAATTGCCAAATTTATACAAGCGCATCACTCCAGAACGACTGCACCTATTTGGTTAATTTTCATTTTATTGTTTGTAATTGTTAGAACAAGGCTAGTATAAAAAAAAAATGTTTTAAATATCATACAAAAATGTGAAAATTTTGAGTCAAAAAGGTCTGCACATAAAAAAAGTGAATGAAATAAAAGAGAGCAATTGCAAATGTAAGTAAGATTCGGTCCTATTTTCTTCACTTGTACACGAAAAGCCGAGGCTAAAAAACTATCTTATAAACAAAAGTTTTTCCATTATAATTTACACTTTAGTTCTCAGGAATGGCAATGCATGGGGGATATCATGGGTGAAACAGTATACTCTATTATATCCATAGTACTACACATGTCTATAGGCGACGGTTACCACTTTCCATCAGGTGGGCCGTCAGTTTGTTTACCATTCTAAGTTGCATAAAAAAACTATTCTCAGTTTAATTTCTACCCATAAAGTGTAATTGTTTTATAATTCTATATTTAAGTAGGGAGAATAGTTCGTCTACTTGCCGATTGGCGCTTATATCTGGGCATTGGTTTCAGTTTTAATTTGAAAAGCCAAAGATCTCTCGTCTCCTTATTCCCGCATATAATAAAAATGAATAGAATAAAACATTGAAAAGTAGCTGTAACAGTGAACATATAAGCCGCTACAATATTGAAAGCAAAAAGTCCAAATATCCATGGTAAACCGAAAAGAAACACAAGCACTATACCAATTCGTGCACACTTATGAGCTTCTTCATAATAAGTTATATTTTGATTGTGAATACTGCTAGATACAAAACCAATCGTATAGAAGAATAAAATTACATTAATAAACAATATTACGGCAATAGGTATATATACTGAGAACCATAAATCCAATCCTGACGGATAACAGAAACTGCCACTGGGAGTCATTTCTTCAAAACGGCCCTTGTATGGTTCAGTGGCCTTAAAAATATAAGTAACAATCACTATTATTGGTAGACCCCAACTGAAAATAGTAGCGAGTGTCATTTGACAAGGTATATATTTTGTGAAGACTATAACTAAGTCTCTGTAAGCCTTTATGGCTGTTACTAACATCCAACAAAACGAAGTCAATACAGAGAAATGCAAAATGATACCGGTAAGTAAACACGAAACACTGTATTCGTCGTATTTAACGAAAACAACTACAAGGAAGCAAATTGACATGATTAGTAGAGCAAGACTGAGCTGAAGCCAAATTTGATTGCGAAATTTTAATCTCCATGTTTTGAATAAAACAAATGTAATTAGTATTATAATAGCACCAAAAATAGAAAGACTACATCCAATTATAGAGATCATCTCTAATATTGCCTCATTTTGCTCCGAAAAGACAGGTTTGACAATTAAAATTTCAGCGAAATGTGTAAGATGATCGCATTGGCACGTATCCAAAATCGTTGGGTTTCTGGAACGAATGAACGTACAGCCTTCTTGCGACCAATATCCAGTGCTGTCATCTAAAAGCGCCCAATAACCGCACGAACGTTTTCTGTCCCGTTCTGGTATTCTCAAAGGCTTCATATGGATGTTTACTACCTGTGAAATAAAATTAGTTGATACTCATTACTTTAATTTACATAGATCATTGCCTATTGCATATAAGTCTATTTCAGTATGTTTAATCAGTCTTATTATAATCATAATCTAAATTAAATTACATTAATTTTGACAACGATAAAAAATTATAATTAAATTTTTCACTGTATTCAACTTATTGTGTATTTTGAATCAGAATCATTCCTAACGTACTTGGATCTTTGTGATCTATTTAGCTTATGCTAGACGTACTAAATAAGTGTCTATATCTAAAACTTATCGCTGTATATTTAGAATCAATTCCCTGTTCTGTGAATCAAATACGACAAGATTGATATTGTCTTGCTCTGAACAAAAATCTTTCAAATGACATAATTATGGTCCTCATATTAAAAATATATTCAAAAATAATTCAGTAATCATAAAAAATGCAATAAACATCAATGCACACTACCTCTCCATTATCAAATTGTGTCATGTTATAAACATTGATGCTAATCACTCGACTGTTGACAATAGATTCCTCCCTATTGTTGAAAGCGCGATCATTATGGAAGACCACAAAACTTATACGTCTCGGAGAATTTAGCACAGACTCTGGTAGGTGCACCACGAGCTCATTCATCGTTGAATTCAAGTTAATGTTCTTCATGTTACCTATAAAAGAATGTTTAATTAGAACCCACACTATAAAATGACTAAAGCGAACTTATTTTTATCATGCCTCTAACTAATTACTTCTATCTACCCAAAAATTATAATCAGCATATCGATAAGATCATTCGTTGTTTTTCTCTGCGTAATCTCTTTTTCTATATTTTTTTTTTATTTTCTACTATATTAATAGTTTAATAATAGTGCTTATTAGTGACCGTGTGGTCCCGGCATAGAATAGACCACCCCGTCCTTTCCCATGTCATAAGAGACGACTAAAGGAGGGCGAGAGATGGGCAGCAGCGTCTCTCTTTAAACATCTCCAAAGCCTAACTGCAGTTACCAATCCGCCTGCCAATTATGGCGACTAGCAAAACCTCCAAGGGGGTGACTTATGTTCAACAATGAACAGTTAAAGGCTGATATGATGAATAGTTAACCCCTAACTTTTGATGTTTATTATAATTTGTAATAGAATCAAATTTTTATATATTTTCTTTACTAAAACTTTAATGGCTATGATAATATAAATTTTTTATATCATTAATTTAAAAGGTATTATAAGCTGATAGCAACAGCCGATCTATCTTTTTATCTATTTTATATTTATCTATTATCTAAACATGAAATGTATCGTAATCGTAATCATATGCAATCAACAGTGTACAAAATTAGACCAAACAATACGTACTCAAAAACTTAAATGCATCATCAGTAAAAACATCTTCTTCTCTATAAGCTACACTCAGTCCTCTCACAGGATTCGAATCCTCAACGTCAGCCATCATCAGAGCAATATTGTCCTTCACGAGTGCAGCAGTTTCAGTGCCATTCAAGTCTATTCTAAATCCAAGTTCATCAAGCAAACGCAAGAACTCAGTAGGGAAGACAACATCTTCATCTATGCTTAAAAGATCATTGATCTGTGAATTATGTTAAACTTTTATTATTATATCATGAATACTTCCAATTGATTACATTACATTACAGATAATCTGTGTATCTTTATATGTGCTGAAACTAGCAACGTCTGTATTTTTTTTTATATCTCTTTCAATGCTACTATTTTTATCTGTATTAACTACTCTAGTATTTAAACTTCCATCTATCATAAAAACTATAAATACTGTAGATTTTATTATTTTTTTAAATTGGTGCGTGTGATCATGACATAGAATAGGCCACACTTTCCTTTCTTGTGCGTGTCGTAAGAGGCGATATAAGGAACTTAATAGTAAAGGGATCGGCAGCAGCGTCTTTCTTAAAACATCTCTAAAACCTTAATAGCAGTTGCCAACCCGCCTGCCAAACGTGGTAAATATTAGTAAAACTCAAAGCTTATATTCAGCAGTGGACAGTTAATGGCTGAAATGTGACCACACCATCTTAAGCGAACACAGAGACGGCATGGTCTCATAGTTTCATATTCATAATACGATCAACCGAAAAGAGAATGACTTACTCTCAACCCTTAATCACGATATGCTGGCTCACTAAGTGCTTTTTCATGCTACGTTTGTATGATAAGGTGATAATTATGTATGTAATATATATATATATATATATATATATATATATATATATATATATATATATATATATATATATATATATGTACAGATATGTATATATTTTGATTTTTTATATATATTATGATATTTGGATTTTTTGATACATAATAGAAACAACTACACTGTTTCCTCCTATTATTGTACGTACACTGCCCGTTGGTAATTAATGCTCCTTTCCACTCAGGGTTTGCTGGAAAAGAACTCTTACAAAGTTAGTTGAACAAAACACGCACCTGATCAAATATCTGATCAACGTCTGTGATGCTGGGATCAGAATCATTGTTTAGCAAATTTTCAAGATCGTTTATAATATCCTCGATCTGTAAAATGAAAAATGTATTTAAAATATTTATTCCGTTGTTAAGCAATTTTGTAATCTACTGTTTGAAATAAAGATTATTATTATTATTATTCAGAACAGTTTGAATGGGATTTTGACAGTTTGTTATGAATGGGGACTAACCATTGATAACAATCTTCTCCCCCCCCCCCCACGCAATATTATTAAGATGCATCACTTGTTTGACACAGTCATAAGCGATTTTTATAAATCTATTTGATGTTACTGATGATTGACTGTATTAATTTTGTGTAAACAAATGTTGAATTGAGATTGTGCCAGAAAACGAAGCAAAATTTAATGAGAAAATATTTTAAAATGTCGTTATACTTGGAATTATATTTTATTACATTGTTCGACCCAGGTGCTATGTATTTTTTAATTTAAACAATACCGTAGGCGGCGCTGTCGTCGCAGATGTTGATGACATCGGTGTCAATGTTGATGCGGTCGTCATTGCAGTTGACATTGTTGACGTGATGTCTGCAATGATAATAATGATTCGATATCTCCTTTTGGGAATGAATTCTTTTTACAAACAACTTTTTTAACTTTTAGACATCTTACCATTAAATTTATATATAAAATTTATTAAAAATATAAATGCGCCTCCAGCGGCTAGTTTCAGAAACTGAGAATTCCACACAAACTTATCAACAGGGGTAGTTGCCCCTGGAGTGGAAACCGGAGCAAAGGGAAGTTCCCCAAGGCCCCTACCAACACTCCCCTAAAGAGTATAAAGACCAATTGTCCTATTTCAAGCAAAAATTACTGAATATATTTAAATGAAACTTGATACACATAGGTTTTATCCTAACTTAGCACATAGGATAACTTATTTACTAATTAATAATAATAACCGGGTGAAGCCACGGGATACAGCTAGTATGTATTTAATAATAGTAAAAAAAGAGTACCTCATCTCGTCCATTTTTACATCTACCTTCTAACACTTAGTTAAGGTTTACTCCAGGTCAGTAAACCTTTTACATATTATAAGAAGAGAATAAAAACTTATATAAATAATAATAATAAAATAAACAAAAAATAAAAGTAAATCTTTGTAAAACTCACACGAGCCACTTTCGTATGAAAAACGAAATTTATTTACGAGTATATATTTGTATTGGTATATTACCTGAATCTCCTGATAGAATGAGTTGAGCAACATATGTTGATTCTTGGCAAACACAACGGTACAACATTCCCGGCTGTGGTTTTTGCATTGAAGGCAAGCAGCCCCTGTTCGACCAATTCGAATAGCCCCAATTGGCACACATGTGTAAACTACCTGGTTCACTGAACGGCTTAAAATATAGACTTATCATCTGAAACATATGTGAAACATATAAAACAATGTGCTTTTACATAGATAGATAGATAAACACTTTATTTGAGTATTAACAAATGAGTTTTGTATAAACTCATCAATTCAACATCAATCAAATTATTTACACTTTTTTTATTAATATAAAACACGAAAATATGTTTTCACCAAGTGTGTCGCAGTGAGCCAAATAGGCTACAGCTCAGTGTTTGTTTTGCTTAAAAGCAAAGCACTGATTTTCAGCTGCAGTCTGAAGTTAGCCTACATGGACGCGTGCAACAAACCCAGAGTGTAACCTGTGTAACCAATTTAACACAGCCAAAGATAAAATTGTATTATATAGATACGTACTTACATAAATAATGCATAAATAATATATTGCATTAATTAATTAAACATACAATATAAATAATTCACCACAATAATTATTATGTCATCCTGGAAACTATCATGGTTAATTCCTGATGAATTCATCATGATAGGCTAACTGGCCTGTTTTCATTCTCATCTATCACCCTTCACTGGTGCTCCGCCAACGTATCCCGTTAGCGCAGGCGAGGTTACCATACTATTTTCACCCATAAAAAAACTACGGTTGCCAATCCGCCTACCAAGCGTAGCAACTACTGGTAAAAATCACTAAAGGGGAGGCTTATATTTCGCAGTGGACAGTTAAAAGCTGATATCATTATGATGACGATCAAAAAAACCGTTTCGAAAATTATAAATTCAATTGTATTACCTCTCCATCTAATTCACTAGTATTATCTACTTTGACACTAATTACTCTGCTATTGACCAGAGACAAAATTGTTGGTAAATCTAATTCACCAAATCCGTAGTCTTTTCGAAAAACGACAAAGCTAACGCGACTATCTGGTGTCGTTAAAGGCGCTGGTAAATACACTACGACATCGCTTGCGTTGGCAGCCAGGTAACCAGGATCCTCAGCTGTGGATTGTACAAATCTTTATCACTCGTACTATTATTGTCTCGGGTCTTATTCTCTTTAAACCTTAGGACCAGAGGGAGACTTTGTACAAAAGTCTTTTGCTTGGACACGTCTGTCCTATTCGTATTTCTACCGTGAAGCATTTATGTTTGCATGGCTGTGTTTCCGTTTGAAGGGTGGGATATGGAAGTAAATTTACAGGGTACAGAGGAATAACACCTAAGTCCTCAGGAATGGTAACACATGGGGTGTATCACGGGCGAAACAATATACTCTATTATGTCCATGGTACTGCTCATGTCTATAGGTGACAGTTACCACTTTCCATCAGATGTTCCGTCAGCTTGTTTGCCATTCTAAGTTGCATAAAAAAAGTATCTTAGCCTAATGTTTTAAGTTGGTATATGGTGTGGACCTGATATGGGCACGTGTTGTGCAAGGATGAGGAGCATGTTTCAAGAAAGGTATTACCTATGAATGTGGATAGCTATATGGGCAAAGGAAGACCTATATATATATGGGGAGATCTATGTTTAGCAATGGACAATTATCAGCTGATATGATGACAGATACGGTCATCATGTTAACGGCGCATCTAATTGAAAACTACTAACCGTCACATATAGACCAAACAACACCATAGATATTAGATCATACTTATGTACTCATGCATTTCCGCTCTTTAAAAGATGTTATGCTACTTTGTTTTAATAAGGACGCTCCTGCCCATTCCTCGACTATTAGATTCTCTTAATCGCCTCTTACAACACTCCCAGAAAAGGATGGAGTGGTCTATTCTATGCAAAGACCACACAGCTAGTATATATATAATATAAGTAAATTCATTATAATAAAAAAACTAAATACATACCTGCTAGTATTTTAAATGCGTCTTTGTAAAATCTGTCATCATTTAAATTCAAAATTCTTATTCCAACCACAGGATTGTCAACTGACGGATTTGCCATTAGAAGAGCTACATTATCCCCGACAATAGTAGCGTTTAAACTACCATCCAGGTCTATCCTTGTTCCCAACATTTCCAGTGCTACCATCATGTCAATAGGAAACTCTAAATTCTCTTCTATATTTAAAATATCACTGATCTAAACAAAAAAATAAAATAAAAATTTAGTTAAAAATATTTTCATTATCAAAATGTTACAAGTAATATAATAAATCCGTAAGTTTGTAGCAATGGACGGTTGGAAGTCTGTTACTCTTTCAGACAAAAACTCCTAAACGGATTTAAATGTAATTTGTTCCATTTTTTTTTTATACCTCAAAGGTGGCAAACAAGCATACAACCCGTTTGATGGTCACTGTACTGTAGAACGGTTACTGTAACCCATAAAAAACCCCCTTTTAAAAACATAGTACACTGAAAAAATACTAAATATAAATGGTCATAATGCAATACAAGCTGTAACTGAAATAAAGCACATTATTTAATATTTATGGACAATTTAAATTCAAAACATCTTTATTCTAATATACATGTTTACAAGCACTTTTTAATCGGCATTTTGCTTTTAAAATAAATGTATTTCAATGTACAAATACATTGTACAAATAAATGTATTTCAATGTACATATAAATGTATTTCAATGTACAAATAAATGTATTTCAATGTACAATTACAATGTACAATTAAATGTATTTCAATGTTACTAATAAAATAGATGTACGTTACGTACATCGTAGATGTCATTAAGTTACATTAATAATTGTGATATTAGGCGATGAGAAGGGGAGAGGGAACTGACGAACAAAAGATTCACGTCACAGTAATGAGGAAACTACGCAGTTCTGGAGTATCCAGAACAGATAAAATTAAAAACGAATGAACGAACCGTGGCACCTTCAAGGTTATTAGTTTACTAGAAAAATGAAAGGAAAACCGCCTGCGCTGGTACAGACATGTGATGAGACGGGGTGATGACCATATGACTAAAGGGGTGATAATAATTGAAAAAGGAAAGAGGCGCCGGCGTCAACCACCATTGACCAGTGGGATTACTCTTGAAATAAATTCCAATAAATTGAAATTATAATTGAGACTTTTTGCACTCTCGAATTGCAATACTATCGACTTAATGGTTCCATATTATTCTTATATACGCATATTAGTGCAACTTGCCAATTATAACTTAATTCCTAACTGTTGTTTCATAAGTTCCAGAGGGAGACTTTTTGTACAAAAGTCGATGGCTTGGGTACCTCTGTCCTATTCGTGTTTCAACCGTGAAGCAGCTGTGTTTGCATGGCTGTGTTTCGATTTGAAGGGTGGGATATGGCGTGAATTTACTGGGTACATAGAAATAACACCTGAGTCCTCAGGAATGGCAACGCATGGGGGGTATCATGGGCGAAACAGTATACTCTGTTATGTCCATGCTACTTCTCATGTCTATAGGCGACGGTTATCACTATCCATCAGGTGGGCCGTCAGCTTGTTTGCCATTCTAAGTTGTATATAATAAAAAAAATACGTATGTTGTGAAATTTATGGTGTTTCCATTCAATGACTACACACTATAAGAGCAGAACTCAAACAAATTAAAATAATAGCCAGAAGAAAGAAGAAGAATAATTGTAACATTACCTTAATAATACTCTGTGTCACATCGTTTAGGTAGATTGGAGAGGTGCCCTGCAGCAACTCTATGAAGTATGATAAAATTTGCTCAATCTCATCTTGAAGCTGTAAAATAAATTGTTATTTATTATTGCCTATTTTTACTATTACTGTACTCGGCAAACGATGGAAACTCAGCCACAGTCCACATGCATCATCCAGTGAAATACTGAATGATGCAAACAAAACTGGGGGCCTGCAATGAAATGAATTCCGAAGTTTCGGACTCAATTTTGTGTTTTCGTTCATACCCAAAATTGGCCAAGTAAATGGAGCTTAACGTTTCGTTCGTCATAAATCCTACTAAAAAAGTCCAAAGGAATAATATTTTAATATTTTTAATGTTTTTAAACGGTAAGTATTATGTAAATTTAACATCAAATTTATGTATCGTTCGGCTCCGAAACTCTGTTGGGCATTTTGAGCAAAGTACGAATCCTTAACTCTTTACCTAACTTAGTGTTTTAATTAATTTTTATTACATTATTTACCTCAAGATTTGACATGGCAATAAGATCCCTCCTAGAAGTTATATCATCACACTCTCTTCCCCCACCATCTGCAATTTCGTCTCCTGCTAAACATGTTTTCTTTTTTATGTGTTCTTCTTCTGCGTTTATTGGAATCAATACGAGTATAATGAGGATAAATGTGAAATAACTGTTCCGTAAAAGCTGCATCTGAAATTGATTTTATTATTATTTCAGCCGTTCACTGTCCACTGCTGAAAATAAGCCGTCTCTAGAAAGGGAGTTTGGCCAGTAATTGCCACGCTCGACAGACGATTTAGCAACCGTAGTTAGGCTTTTTGAAATGTTTTAAGAGGGACGTTGTTGCCCATCCTTCACCCTCCCCTAGTCGACACTCACGGGAAAGGAAGGGGTGGGCCATTCTATGCTGAGGCACACACGGCGAAATTAATATAATAATAATAATATTTCTTTATTATAGATTACTAAGATGCATTTTAGTTAGTAACAATTTACTTAAACTATGTTAGTAGAAAAAAAATACAAAAATCATTTTATGGCCCCTATAATAATTTTGACCCACAATGAGAGGATCGGGCTATCGTATTTATTACACAATGCCCACAAAATGCTGTTACTGCTGCCACGCAGTCGGTATAAATGATAAAGACGTGATCCGTTTGTGTCTGATAGCATAGAAGTCATCTGTCGATGCCACTGCATTTAATATCAGATGTTAAATGAAGATTAATAAATATTTTTTTTTAAACCAATGAGTAACCTGATGGTAAGCGGTTACCAAAGCCTATGTAATGCCAGGGAAATCACGCGCGCGTTGCCAACCGTGAAGAAACCTTTTTACTCCTTTTTTGTAGAATTCTATGCTGTAGACCCTTCGAAAAACCTCGACAGGGAGCTTATTTAATAACCTGAACGTTCATGGGAGAAAACATCTCTGACATCGAGTTGTACGCGACCATCTAGGCTCTAAGGTATGAGGGTGAAGTTCCTGTCTATAGCGAGGTGTATGATGGTAGAAAATGGCCCGTGAGCATCATATTGAACAATTCATCCGAGCACAGTCCATTGTACAAGCGGTAGAACACGCAGAGTGAGGCAAAATATCTCCTAAGACTTATAGTTTTTTTTTATGGGTGAAAATGGTATGGTAACCCCGCCTGCGCTAACGGGATACGCTGGCGGAGCACCAGTGAAGGGTGATAGATGATAATGAAAACAAGTCAGTTAGCCCATCATGATGAATTCATCAGGAATTAACTGCTGTGTGTGCTGAGAATAAAAATGAGTTATCTGTCAATATCTTTAAAAATCTTGCTGCTGTCTTCTATCTCCATTAACTCATTTTTTAAATTTTTTCCGTATTATTTTATCTTAGATTATATAGGTAGACTGTCACCATCCAAATGCTTCGAGAAAAGCTGGTCAACTTTTTCATACAATTTTGTATGATAAATAGTTATGAGTGTTTCCTTTATAACTTCTATATTTATTTTGTCTTATAAATTTTTCCACTATATTATATTAACTAACGATCCGACCCGGCATCGCACTAGTAGACAGTGTTTTCGAAAATCAATACATACAATAAAAAAAGTTGTAGACAAATCAACTAATCGGTTATTTTATAACATTTTATATGTGATTCTTTAGATGGATATAACTTTTTCATTTATGAACCGATTGTAATAAAACTAACACTAAATGTTACGTGGAGCAATCCGTAACGCATCAGTGCGAAACTGCATTCAAATCGGTTAAGTCGTTAATGAGATTAGCGTTAGCACAAATGTTTTGGATTCTATCGCGTTCGTAAAGGCGCCCTATAATAGTTTTTCTTATACATATATCTTCCATGTATAAATAGCGACAAGTTACGATTTTATTATATGTATTGATTGATACATAAATAAGGTACATTACCTTATGGTAATAAAATCAATTGTGATTACTAAGAATTCTTGTTTATCTTATTAATCTTTATATTTGGCTATAATTGATAAATTATATCGATTTTTAAGAAATACTTTTCTATTGTAATCTATGTATATTGTACATAATATATATATATATATATATATATATATATATATATATATATATATATATATATATATATATATATACAATATAAGTCTTTTTCTCAATGTCCTCTACCCAAAGGTTGTCTGGAAGAGATTGCTTAGCGATAAGGCCGCCTTTTGCGCCTTTATCACTTCTCATTAATATTTACTGTATTTGTTATTTCTCTTCTTACTTGGTGCAATAAAGTGTAAAATAATTTATAATTATAGTTAGGAAAAACAAAGAGAGAGAGAATAGAAAAGACAAAATGCAGGGCCACCTTACACGACATGACGATTTTTTAAAGAGCATAGTGATAAGAAAAATAGAAGGCAAAAGAGAAAGGGGAAAACCGAGGAATAAGTACATGGGATAGATAAAGGAAACACTGGGTGTCATGTCGTATAGAGAGGTCAAAGATATGGCCTGGAATAGAGCTGGCTGGAAGAAACTAGTTGTACCGATAAGAATAAAAATAAATCGGTGGGCCAATTATTTATTCTACAAGGATTTAATTTTAACAAAATTTCGCGAACACATAATTTTTTACCCAAAATAGTAGAAAATATACTCAATCTGGCAACGATAAGATTAATAAACCGTTAGCCAGCCGTTACCACTAAGTCGTCGAATGATATATTTATCATATTATTAAAAAATATATTATATAATATAACAACAACAGTTATGTAGACGAGATAGTGTTGTCATGTGCCTATATTTTCAACCGACTTCAAAAAAGGAGGTTCTCAATTTATGTTGTATTCTTTTATGTTTGTAACCTCATATCTCCGTCACTTATGAATCGATTTGGAAAATATATATATATATATATTTTTATTTAATTATATATTTAATAGTTGTAGCAAAGCCGGTTACGTAGTTTACTTTTTAAATAAAAATAACTACCTACTTTTACCTAGATTGAAAAGGTTTTTTTAGAAACACACATTCTTAATTGGTCTCATAGATTTTTGTATATATATATATACAAAAGAGTTCATCAGTCCGCCTGATGAAAAATGATAAATGTAATCTACATCAAGCTAATTATTTATAATTATGAGTTCTTACATTTGATCAAACAAATAAAAAATTATTACATTGTTTTATTTCATATAAACTTTATCATCATCACCTAATCAGCCTTAAATTATCCACTGCTAAACATAAGCCTCCCCCTTGGGGGGTTTTATCAGTAATTGTATGCCATGCAAACATATTGGCAACCGCAATTAGGCTTTAGAGGTGTTTTTAAAGAGACGCTGCTGCCCATCACTCGACCTTCCTTTGTCGTCCTCTTACGACAACCACGGAAAAGGAACCTATTCTATGCTGGAACAACACAACGATATTTACATGTACTTACTGTAGAAAATTTAAAAAACTTCTCAACATATGCATTATATTACACCACTTCTTCGTTCCTTCGAATAAAACTTATCACTCCACTTCCATTACATAACATAAATATATAAATATACTTGGTGAATCGCATTTATACAGAATGTTATATATTAAAAACAAAAAACTGCTACACACTACAACACTCACATTTAAATATAAAACGTGTGTGTAGACCTCTCAACTTACGTGTAATGATATTTCATATCTTTTATTACGTTGTAATTATCGTTATCCTCGATTTGATGGATTAGTAATACACCTACGTCAACGAAATCGTATTTAAATTTTAGTTTTTTTTTTCTATACAACTTATAATGACAAGCTGACGGCCCACCTGATGGAAAATGGTAACCGTCGCCATAAACAGTACCATAGACATCAAATCTGTTTCGCCCATGATACCACCCATGCGTTGCCATTCCTGATGTTGTCTTAAAAAGATTGCTCTCAGCAATACTGTACTTATACAATTGTATCGTTATATTTATTAATTGTCTTGTTTATTTCCTATATTGTATAATCCAAATAAAGTATACTCATTCATCCATTCTTACAACTTTAACAGTTTCGATTCAATAATCAGTCAAACAAGTGTCAGACAATCAAGATATCATATCTTCATTACTATTGTTATAAACTATATTTTTTATATAAGTTTTATTTTAAATAAATTCATGAAAGAATCGTGGCAAGAGTAGGTCTTGACGACTGACTGTTTTGTTCAGATCCTGATTTCTGAACTTTAATTTAAAGAGCCTTGTGTCGTTATTCCCACATATAATAAATATAAACAAAATAAAACACTGAAGGGTCGCTGTAATAGTAAACATTAATTTCTACCCATAAAGTGTAATTGTTTTATAATTCTATATTTAAGTAGGGAGAATAGTTCGTCTACTTGCCGATTGGCAATTAGACTAGGCATTGGTTTCAGTTTTAATTTGAAAAGCCAAAGATCTCTCGTCTCCTTATTCCCGCATATAATAAAAATGAATAGAATAAAACATTGAAAAGTAGCTGTAATAGTGAACATATAAGCCGCTACAATGTTGAAAGCAAAAAGTCCAAATAGCCACGGTAAACCGAACAGAAACACAAGCACTCATTAAGATCGACTATATTTTCACTGTATACTCTACTGCATAGAAATCCAATTGTGTACATAAATAAAAATATATTAACAATCAACAATACAGTTATAGGTATATGTCATGTATCCAAAATTTCTGGATTATTAGAGCGAATGAAGGTACAGCCTTTTTCTGACCAGTATCCAGTGTCAGACATCCAGACATTATACACTCAGACACTAAACACTCAGACACCTGACACTATACACTCAAACACTAGACACTCAGACACTAGACACTCGGACACTAGACACTCAGACACTAGACACTCAGACACTCAAACACTCAGACACTCAGACACTCAGACACTCAGACACTCAGACACTCAGACACTCAAACACTCAGACACTAGACACTCAGACACTCAAACACTCAGACACTCAGACACTCAGACACTCAGACACTCAGACACTCAGACACTCAGACACTCAGACACTCAGACACTCAGACACTCAGACACTAAAACACTCAGACACTAGACACTCAGACACTCAAACACTCAGACACTAAGACACTCAGACACTCAAACACTCAGACACTCAAACACTCAGACACTCAGACACTCAGACACTCAGACACTCAAACACTCAGACACTAGACACTCAGACACTCAAACACTCAGACACTCAGACACTAGACACTCAGACACACAAACACTCAGACACTCAGACACTCAATCACTCAGACACTAGACACTCAAACACTCAGACACTCAGACACTCAGACACTCAGACACTCAGACACTCAGACACTCAGACACTCAGACACTCAGACACTCAGACACTCAGACACTCAGACACTCAGACACTCAGACTCTCAGACACTCAGACACTCAGACACTCAGACACTCAAACACTCAGACACTCAAACACTCAGACACTCAGACACTAGACACTCAGACACTCAAACACTCAGACACTAGACACTCAGACACTCAAACACTCAGACACTCAGACACCTGACACTAGACACTCAAACACTAAACACTCAGATACTAGACACTCGGACAATAGACACTCAGACACTAGACACTCAGATACACAGGGTCTAGACACACAGACACTCTGACACTAGACACTCAGACACTCAGACACTAGACACTCAGACACCTGACACTAGACACTCAAACACTAAACACTCAGATACTAGACACTCGGACACTAGACACTCAGATACACAGGGTCTAGACACACAGACACTCAGACACTAGACACTCAGACACTCAGACACCTGACACTAGACACTCAAACACTAAACACTCAGATACTAGACACTCGGACACTAGACACTCAGACACTAGACACTAGACACTCAGATACACAGGGTCTAGACACACAGACACTCAGACACTAGACACTCAGACACTCAGACACTCAGACACTCAGACACTAGACACTCAGACACCTGACACTAGACACTCAAACACTAAACACTCAGATACTAGACACTCGGACACTAGACACTCAGACACTAGACACTCAGATACACAGGGTCTAGACACACAGACACTAGACACTCAGACACTCAGACACTCAGACACTAGACACTCAGACACTCAAACACTCAGACACTAGACACTCAGTCACTAGACACTAGACACTCAGATACTCGGACACCTAGACACTCAGACACTAGACACTCAGACACTAAACACTAGACACTAGACAATCAATCAATCAGTCAGTCAGTCAATCAATCAGTCAGTCTATCTGTCTATCTATCTGTCTGTCTATCTGTCTGTCTGTCTGTCAATCAATCAGTCAGTCAATCGGTCAAACAATTAGTCATTCAGTCAGTCAATCTGTCTATCTATCTGTCTGTCTATCTGTCTGTCTATCTGTCTGTCTATCTGTCTGTCTATCTGTCTGTCTATCTGTCTGTCTTACTAGCTATCTATCTGTCTGTCTATCTATCTGTCTTTCAATCAATCAGTCAGTCAGTCAATCAGTCAATCAGTCAAGCAACCATTCAATCAGTAAATCAATCAGTCAGTCAATCTGTCTGTCTGTCTATCTACCTATCAATCAATCAATCAGTCAGTCAGACAATTAGTCAATCAATCAGTCAGTCAATCAATCAGTAAGTCAGTCAGTCAGTCAGTGAATCAGTCAGTCAATCTGTCTATCTATCTGTCTGTCTATCTGTCTGTCTGTCTATCTACCTATCAATCAATCAATCAGTCAGTCAGACAATTAGTCAATCAATCAGTCAGTCAATCAATCAGTAAGTCAGTCAGTCAGTCAGTGAATCAGTCAGTCAATCTGTCTATCTATCTGTCTATCTATCTGTCTGTCTATCTGTCTGTCTGTGTGTCAATCAATCAGTCAGTCAGTCAATCAGTCAAACAATCAGTCAATCAGTCAGTCAATCTGTCTGTCTATCTGTCTATCTAGCTGTCTATCTGTCTGTCTATCTGTCTGTCTATCTAGCTGTCTATCTAGCTGTCTATCTGTCTGTCTATCTATCTGTCTTTCAATCAATCAGTCAGTCAGTCAATCAGTCTTCCTCATTCATCAAGATTTGATATAGAACTCTTAGACGATAAAAGCAGCTTTGAACTAGTTTTAGAACATGAGTCTCAATGCGTAGTTCACTATCGATTACTATTCCAAGATTCCTAGCTTCTTTAACATAGTCAATTCTTTCCCCGGAAATATATACGGCAGGATTCTGGCTAATTTTACTTGTTTTTTAGATCCTAGAACCATGTATACAGATTTTTTGGGGTTTAACATCATCGCATTTTTAACCGACCAATTCGCAATACGTTCGAGATCCTACTTGCAGTGTTGTATCTGTTTTATAAGATCAGCACTATATAAAATAAACAGTATTGTGCCCTTTTTTTATACCTTAAATATGTCCTCTCGGCTTTCTACCTTAAATATGTCCTCTCGGAGAAACTTTCATTTCGCTTGTACAGTGTTTGACATCTTGAAGTATCGGCGACCGGAATACCTATATTCCAAATTACAATTCAGTACATTCCATGACAAATATAGTACGAGACCCACGCGTTACTTACTAGCAGGGTGTCCTCATAGAACTGTAGCGTTTGAGGGAATTTTCCGCTACTAAGCTACGAAATGCTGGAATAATATACCACCCCCAATAAGATTGTCTAAAACTAAACACATTTTTAAAAAAGAAGTCAGTCAATCAATCAATTAATCATTCAAATAGTCAGTCAGTCAATCAATCAATCAGTCAATCAATCAGGTCAGTCAATCTGTATGTCTGTCTATCTATATCTGTATATCTGTCTATCTACCTGCCTACCTGTCTGTCTATCTGTCTTTCAATCAATCAGTCAGTCAGTCAGTCAGTCAATCAGTCAATCAATCAGTCAATCAATCAGTCTATCAGTCAGTCAATCAGTCAGTCATTCTGTCTGTCTATCTGTCTATCTAGCTGTCTATCTGTCTGTCTATCTGTCTGTCTATCTAGCTGTCTATCTATCAATCAATCAATCAATCAGTCAGTCAGTTAATCA
Source organism: Galleria mellonella (assembly GCF_026898425.1). Classification (NCBI taxonomy): domain Eukaryota; kingdom Metazoa; phylum Arthropoda; class Insecta; order Lepidoptera; family Pyralidae; genus Galleria; species Galleria mellonella. The sequence goes on along the minus strand of NW_026442005.1, from coordinate 42,938 downwards.
GTCAATCATCAGTCAGTCAATCAATCAGTCAGTCTGTCAATCAGTCAGTCAATCAGTCAGTCAATCTATCTGTCTATCCATCTGTCTATCTATCTGTCTATCTATCTGTCTGTCTATCTGTCTGTCTATCCGTCTATCTGTCTGTCTGTCTATCTATCTGTCTTTCAATCAATCAGTCAATCAGTCTGTCAGTCAGTCAGTCCATCAGTCGATCTTCTGCCTGATGGCTTTATGGTATTATAGTTGAAAAGCACCAGATAATGGACGGTGTTACACATGTTGTTAGTTTACGCTGCAAAAACAGCATTATAAAAAGGGTTGTATCAAAACTTTGTTTTCTACCGTTAACTGAATAAGTTATTTTGTTTATTTTATGGTAAGAGTGAGCGTCTAACATTAATTGATAACTATATATTTCAAAAAGTCAAAGTTAATGTATGTTTGTTCATTATTATATGTAGTGTAAATATTGTTAAAATTCTACCAAGGACATTATTTATTCTTTAGTTATCTTAATTTTGTGAAGTATTTATTCATGGTGGGCGGATTAAGGACAATATTGCTATATAGTCCTTGGTGGGCGGTATGGTCATGGCTGGAAAGAAGCCATATAGTATATTTAAAAAAAAAAGAATGATTTTAATTTTTGCATAACATTCTTGTATCTCTTCGTGTAATGTTTTATAACTATAATTCTGATATGACAGATAGACAGCTAGATAGACAGACAGATGGACAGACAGATAGACAGCTAGATAGACAGATAGACAGACAGAACTGACTGATTGAATGGTTGATTGACTACGTTACTGTGGATACTAAGCTACGAAATGCTGGAATAATATACTACCCCAATAAGATTGTCTAAAACTAAACATATTTTTAAAAAAGAAGTCAGTCAGTCAATCAATCAGTCAATCTATCTATCTGTCTGTTTCTCAGACACTCAGTCACTAGACACTAGATACTCTGTCACTAGACACTCATACACTAGATACTCAGACACTAGACACTCGACACTAGACACTCGACACTCGACACTCGACACTCGACACTCGACACTCGACACTCCACACTCGACACTCGACACTAGACACTAGACACTCAGACACTGAACACTCAGACACGAGATACTCAGACACTAGACACTCAGACACTAGACACTCAGACTCTAGACACTCAGAGACTAGACACTAGACACTCGACACTCGACACTGGACACTCGACACTCGACACTCGCCACTCGACACTCGACACTCGACACTCGCCACTCGACACTCGACACTCGACACTGACACTCGACACTCAGTCTCCAAGACACTCGACACTCGACACTCGACACTCGACACCCGACACCCGACACTCGACACTCGACACTCGACACTCGACACTCGACACTCGACACTCGACACTCGACACTCGACACTCGACACTCGACACTCGACACTCGACACTCGACACTCGACACTCGACACTCGACACTCGACACTAGACACTAAACACTAGACACTCAGACACTGAACACTCAGACACGAGACACTCAGACACTAGACACTCAGACACTAGACACTCAGACACTAGACACACAGACTCTAGACACTCAGAGACTAGACACTAGACACTCAGACACTAGACACTCGGACACTAGACACTCGGACACTAGACACTAGACACTAGACACTGGACACCGGACACCGGACACCGGACACCGGACACCGGACACCGGACACCGGACACCGGACACCGGACACCGGACACCGGACACCGGACACCGGACACCGGACACCGGACACCGGACACCGGACACCGGACACCGGACACCGGACACCGGACACCGGACACCGGACACCGGACACCGGACACCGGACACCGGACACCGGACACCGGACACCGGACACCGGACACCGGACACCGGACACCGGACACCGGACACCGGACACCGGACACCGGACACCGGACACCGGACACCGGACTCCGGACACCGGACACCGGACACCGGACACCGGACACCGGACACCGGACACCGGACACCGGACACCGGACACCGGACACCGGACACCGGACACCGGACACCGGACACCGGACACCGGACACCGGACACCGGACACCGGACACCGGACACCGGACACCGGACACCGGACACCGGACACTGGACACTGGACCCTGGACACTGGACACTGGACACGACACTGGACACTGGACACTGGACACTGGACACTGGACACTGGACACTGGACACTGGACACTTTATGTTAACACGGTTGATAACATGGGAATGGGACAGAAGTATCCAAGCAATCGACTTTACATACATAGAGACAAATAGACGGGAAGCGACTTTGTTTCATACTATGTAAACCTCTGTTATATAAGTATAAAAAATCAGCAAACCTGTATATAATAACTTGTGTTCCTTATAAAACCTCTTCGAAACTTTTAGGTTTAAAAAGAAAATATCCACTGGTATTGATATAACAAAGCACTTTAATTAAAAAAAATAACAATATTTGCAACACTTAATATACTGGGTGGAATTATTTACAATAATTACTACTAATAATACATACTTTAAATACTAACAATAATAGATAACAACAGATCTATATACTCCTCGTTTTGGAAAATCTATTGTTAGATACTATGCCATACTCATAACAACTCCTAAAATAAATAAAATGAACAAATAATTTAAAATATCTTAAATGTTACATACTATTAATACGGTGGCGTAAACCGCCTAGAATATTGATGAGTGGGTCCTGGTTTTAAATTCAATTTACAAAGCCAAAGCTCTCTAGTTTCTTTATCACCACATACAATGAATAAGAATAAAATAAAACATTTAAGAGTTACTGTAATAGTGAATATGTAAGCCGCGACAATATTGTAAGCGAAAAGTCCAAATATCCAGGCCAAACCGAAAATAATTACAAGAGCAAAGCCTACGCGAGCATATCTAATGGCCTTATGAGCGTGTTCTACGTTCTGAATATGTGTACTTCTGGATGCGAATCCAACTATGTAGAAGAATAAAATCACATTAACTAACAGTACGATAGCCATGGGCGTATACACTGACAACCATAGTCCTATACCGGATGGATAACAGAAACTTCCACTAGGTGTCATATCTTCGAAACGACCTACGTATGGCTCCTTGGCTACTAACAGATATATAGCGATCAATACTATAGGAGTTCCCCAGGAAAAACCAGATGCAATTGACATTTTATGAGAGATGCGGCTACTAAAGGGCACAACCGAATCTCTATATGCTTTTATAACAGCCACTAATATCCAACAAAATGTTGCCACTACAGAATAATGCAAAACGATTCCAGTGAGCAAACATGAAACACTATATTCGACGTACCTTACAGAAACAACAACTAAAAAGCAAACTGATAATATAAATAATGCAATATTCAACTGTAACCATATTTGATTAGCAAAATTAGTCCTCCAAGAATTGAACAACATGGCTGTGAGTACAATAAAAATAGCACCAATAATAGATAGACTACTACCAGTTATAGAAATAGCTTTTAATGCGTTCTCATTGCTCTTAGAAAAAGTAGGTCGTAAAGTGAATATTTCTGCAAAACGTCCAAGACTATTGCATTTACATGTATCTAAAAGAGCTAAGTTGCTTGACTGGATAAAGGTACAGCCTTCTTGAGACCAATATCCGGTGTTCTCGTCTAGGAATATCCAATAACCGCAAGATCGATTCATACTTCGTTCTGGGGTCCTTGAAGGCTTCAAATGGATTGTTACCACCTGTAAAACGAAATTTACATAATGAGTTCAATATATCGGTTCAATTTTGATGACAATTTTACTTGTTTTGTTGGATAGTGTATACATCAAAAGATATTTTACCTCATTCTGATCGAACTGTGTCAAATTCTCCACATTAACACTAAGTACTCTGCTGTTGACGAAGACATGAGGATTCTTGTGATCAAATGCTTGGCCATCTCGAAACACGACAAAACTGATTCGCCTCGTAGAGTTTGCTACAGAGTCTGGTAAATAAACTATAGCTTCGCTTAGATCAGCATCGAGATGATTAGAATTGTCATCGTCTGAAAAAGAATTTATATTAATCGCGTTTAATCACTCTTTTCTTTCCCGTAGGTGTTATAAGAAACGTCTAAGTGAGAGGGAGAGATGGGCAGCAACGTCCCTCTCAAAACATTATTAAAGCCTAACTGCGGTTGCCAACCCAGCTGCCAAGCGAGCAACTACTGGCAAAACCTGCCTAAGGGAGAGGCTTATATTCAGCAGTGAACAGTTAAAGACTGATATGATGATGATGATGATTAGCTCTAGAAAATACCCAAAATACTTACCAGATAAAAATTCAAATGAATCCTTAACGAATGAGTTGCGTGTTCCACTAGACCCATCCTTTAGCCTCAGTCCTTTAACGGGATTATCAGATGAGGCGTCTGCCATAAGTAATGCTAAATTTTCTCCGATAACAGTACCATTTGGTTCACCATTTAATTGGATTTTAGATCCCAAAGTGTCAAGTAAGTCTAGCAGCTCGCCAGGGAAGGTTACGTCGTCATTTATGTCTAAGAGATCATTCACCTTAAAAAAAGAATCAATTATACTTAATAATAATGATGTTTTATACTGATCTAATAATTACTGGTTGGTTGGGCTCGTAAAAAAGTTCTATAATTCCAAATTAACTTTTTTTATGCATCTTTATCATATGTCAGTATGTTTGCCACATATTGAAAGCCCACATTATTGAAAGTGGTAACCTAAGGTACTATGTTTTGTTAAGAGAACGATTGGCTGAAAACTAGCGCTGTGCAGCTGTAGACATTGCACTGAAACACTCGCAGCATCAGCTAAAACAGTTCCTTTTGCCTAATATGAAACGCTTCTTAATTAAAATTTAATATATAATATTATTTTATTCACTGTTATAATTATGTGTTTTTCTGACAATAAATATTTTCTGTTCTATTCTATTCTATGCTTAATCTATGGTGGTAATAATTTCCTGGACATGAATATGACATGTGACTATAATATACTGTGACAGTTATAGTACCCCATATGCATTGCCATTTCTGAAAGTTAAGATTTATGCTTCGACATTCCATTAGAAGCTAAGAAGGCTCTAAGCATGGTATATAAAATTATTAAATAGAAATATATAATATTTATAACGTATTTAAGATTTATTAATTGATCTTTTTTAACACATTCACAATAGTGATTTGATATAGGTAGGTACAAGAATCAATGACAAAATTGCAGTTCATTTTATACATTAAATTAAAATAATCTTTATTGTTAATAACTTATTTGTTAATAAATTAAATACTAATTTAGTTTACTAGTTGTATTAGTAAAATAAATTAGTGCAATAAAGAATATAAATATATATATGTATATATATTACCTGCTCAAATACATCACTAATATCATCGATGGTAAGGTCTGTTCCGTTTTGTAGAATTTCATGGATGTCCTCTAAAATCTGATCGATTTTGTCCTCTGGCTGTAACAAAAATTGCGAAATAATTACATAACTGACGCTTTGAATATTTTCGAAAATCCTCTATGCGAAGAATATATGCCATGCATGTATATTATTTATTATTATACAGCACGTTAACTTACATATTGATTAAACGAAATTTCCATTGCATTATTTTGATTATTATTTAAATAGTGTAATCTAATGAATTAGAATAAGAACGAACATAATTTTAAAAATACTACTTGATAAATTCAAATATTTTTTGCAATATACTTACACTTGGGGTAGTAGATATTGGCGCTGTGGTTTCAGTATTGGTTTCCTCAGAGCTAGCTTCGGTGGTAGTGGCTTCAGTGGTGACGGTGGTCGGTTCGTCAGTTTCCTCAGAGCGGTTCGTCAGTTTCCTCAGAGCTAGCTTCGGTGGTAGTGGCTTCAGTGGTGGCAGTGGTGACGGTGGTCGATTCGTCTGTTTCCTCAGAGCTAGCTTCGGTGGTAGTGGCTTCAGTGGTGACAGTGGTCGGTTCGTCTGTTTCCTCAGTGCCAGCTTCGGTGGTAGTGGCTTCAGTGGTGGCGGTGGTCGATTCGTCTGTTTCCTCAGAGCTAGCTTCGGTGGTAGTGGCTTCAGTGGTGACGGTGGTCGGTTCGTCAGTTTCCTCAGAGCTAGCTTCGGTGGTAGTGGCTTCAGTGGTGACGGTGGTCGGTTCGTCAGTTTCCTCAGAGCTAGCTTCGGTGGTAGTGGCTTCAGTGGTGGCGGTGGTCGATTCGTCAGTTTCCTCAGAGCTAGCTTCGGTGGTAGTGGCTTCAGTGGCGACAGTGGTCGGTTCGTCAGTTTCCTCAGAGCTAGCTTCGGTGGTAGTGGCTTCAGTGGTGGCGGTGGTCGATTCGTCTGTTTCCTCAGAGCTAGCTTCGGTGGTAGTGGCTTCAGTGGTGACGGTGGTCGGTTCGTCTGTTTCCTCAGTGCCAGCTTCGGTGGTAGTGGCTTCAGTGGTGGCGGTGGTCGATTCGTCTGTTTTCTCAGAGCTAGCTTCGGTGGTAGTGGCTTCAGTGGTGACGGTGGTCGGTTCGTCAGTTTCCTCAGAGCTAGCTTCGGTGGTAGTGCCTTCAGTGGTGACGGTGGTCGTTTCGTCTGTTTCCACAGAGCTAACTTCGGTGGTAGTGGCTTCATTGGTAGTGGTTTCAGTGGTGACGGTGGTCAGTTCGTCTGTTTCCTCAGAGCTAGCTTCGGTGGTAGTGGCTTCAGTGGTGACGGTGGTCGGTTCGTCTGTTTCCTCAGAGCTAGCTTCGGTGGTAGTGGCTTCAGTGGTAACGGTGGTCGGTTCGTCTGTTTCCTCAGAGCTAGCTTCGGTGGTAGTGGCTTCAGTGGTGACGGTGGTCGTTTCGTCTGTTTCCTCAGAGCTAACTTCGGTGGTAGTGGCTTCAGTGGTAGTGGCTTCAGTGGTGACGGTGGTCGTTTCGTCTGTTTCCTCAGAGCTAACTTCGGTGGTAGTGGCTTCAGTGGTAGTGGTTTCAGTGGTGACGGTGGTCGTTTCGTCTGTTTCCTCAGAGCTAGCTTCGGTGGTACTTCGGTGGTAGTGGGTTTCAGTGGTGACGGTGGTCGGTTCGTCTTTTCCAGAGCTTCGGTGGTAGCTTCAGTGGTACGTGGTCGTTTCGTCGGTGGTCAGTGGTGACGGTGGTCGTCTGTTTCCTCAGAGCTAGCTTCGGTGGTAGTGGCTTCAGTGGTGACGGTGGTCGGTTCGTCTGTTTCCTCAGAGCTAGCTTCGGTGGTAGTGGCTTCAGTGGTGACGGTGGTCGGTTCGTCAGTTTCCTCAGAGCTAGCTTCGGTGGTAGTGGCGGTGGTCAGTGGTGACTTCAGTGGTGGTCGTGTGACGGTCGTCGTTTCCTCAGAGCTAGCTTCGGTGGTAGTGGCTTCAGTGGTGACGGTGGTCGGTTCGTCTGTTTCCTCAGCGCTAGCTTCGGTGGTAGTGGCTTCAGTGGTGACGGTGGTCGGTTCGTCAGTTTCCTCAGAGCTAGCTTCGGTGGTAGTGCCTTCAGTGGTGACGGTGGTCGTTTCGTCTGTTTCCTCAGAGCTAACTTCGGTGGTAGTGGCTTCAGTGGTAGTGGTTTCAGTGGTGACGGTGGTCGTTTCGTCTGTTTCCTCAGAGCTAGCTTCGGTGGTAGTGGCTTCAGTGGTGACGGTGGTCGGTTCGTCAGTTTCCTCAGAGCTAGCTTCGGTGGTAGTGGCTTCAGTGGTGACGGTGGTCGGTTCGTCAGTTTCCTCAGAGCTAGCTTCGGTGGTAGTGGCTTCAGTGGTGACGGTGGTCGGTTCGTCTGTTTCCTCAGAGCTAGCTTCGGTGGTAGTGGCTTCAGTGGTGACGGTGGTCGTTTCGTCTGTTTCCTCAGAGCTAGCGTCTCGGTGGTGGTAGTGGCTTCAGTGGTGATGGTGGTCGGTTCGTCAGTTTCCTCAGAGCTAGCTTCGGTGGTAGTGGCTTCAGTGGTGACGGTGGTCGTTTCGTCTTCAGTTTCCTCAGAGCTAGCTTCGGTGGTAGTGGCTTCAGTGGTGACGGTGGTCGGTTCGTCTGTTTCCTCAGAGCTAGCTTCGGTGGTAGTGGCTTCAGTGGTGACGGTGGTCGGTTCGTCTGTTTCCTCAGAGCTAGCTTCGGTGGTAGTGGCTTCAGTGGTGACGGTGGTCGGTTCGTCTGTTTCCTCAGAGCTAGCTTCGGTGGTAGTGGCTTCAGTGGTGACGGTGGTCGTTTCGTCTGTTTCCTCAGAGCTAGCTTCAGTGGCTTCAGTGGTAGTGGCTTCAGTGGTGACGGTGGTCGGTTCGTCAGTTTCCTCAGAGCTAGCTTCGGTGGTAGTGGCTTCAGTGGTGACGGTGGTCGGTTCGTCTGTTTCCTCAGAGCTAGCTTCGGTGGTAGTGGCTTCAGTGGTGACGGTGGTCGGTTCGTCTGTTTCCTCAGAGCTAGCTTCGGTGGTAGTGGCTTCAGTGGTGACGGTGGTCGTTTCGTCTGTTTCCTCAGAGCTAGCTTCGGTGGTAGTGGTGACTTCGTTTCGTCTGTTTCCTCAGAGCTAGCTTCGGTGGTAGTGGTGACGGTGGTGACGGTGGTCGGTTCGTCTGTTTCCTCAGAGCTAGCTTCGGTGGTAGTGGCTTCAGTGGTGACGGTGGTCGGTTCGTCTGTTTCCTCAGCGCTAGCTTCGGTGGTAGTGGCTTCAGTGGTGACGGTGGTCGGTTCGTCTGTTTCCTCAGCGCTAGCTTCGGTGGTAGTGGCTTCAGTGGTGACGGTGGTCGGTTCGTCAGTTTCCTCAGAGCTAGCTTCGGTGGTAGTGGCTTCATTGGTAGTGGTTTCAGTGGTGACGGTGGTCGTTTCGTCTGTTTCCTCAGAGCTAACTTCGGGTAGTGGCTTCAGTGGTGACGGTGGTCGGTTCGTCAGTTTCCTCAGGTAGTGGTGGTAGTGGCTTCAGTGGTGACGGTGGTCGGTTCGTCTGTTTCGGTGGTAGTGGCTCAGAGCTAGTCTTCGGTGGTAGTGGCTTCAGTGGTGACGGTGGTCGTTTCGTCAGTTTCCTCAGAGCTAGCTACGGTGGTAGTGGCTTCGTGGTGACGGTGGTCGTTCGTCTGTTTCCTCAGAGCTAGCTTCGGTGGTAGTGGCTTCAGTGGTCAAGGTGGTCGGTTCGTCTGTTTCCTCAGAGCTAGCATCGGTGATAGTGGCTTCAGTGGTGGTAGTGGCTTCTACGGTGGTGACGGTGACGGTGGTCGTTTCGTCTGTTTCCTCAGAGCTAGCTTCGGTGGTAGTGGCTTCAGTGGTGACGGTGGTCGTTTCGTCAGTTTCCTCAGAGCTAGCTACGGTGGTAGTGGCTTCAGTGGTGATGGTGGTCGGTTCGTCTGTTTCCTCAGAGCTAGCTTCGGTGGTAGTGGCTTCAGTGGTGACGGTGGTCGTTTCGTCGTCAGTTTCCTCAGAGCTAGCTTCGGTGGTAGTGCCTTCAGTGGTGACGGTGGTCGTTTCGTCTGTTTCCTCAGAGCTAGCTTCGGTGGTAGTGGCTTCAGTGGTGACGGTGGTCGGTTCGTCTGTTTCCTCAGAGCTAGCTTCGGTGGTAGTGCCTTCAGTGGTGACGGTGGTCGTTTCGTCTGTTTTCTCAGAGCTAACTTCGGTGGTAGTGGCTTCAGTGGTAGTGGTTTCAGTGGTGACGGTGGTCGTTTCGTCTGTTTCCTCAGAGCTAGCTTCGGTTGTAGTGGCTTCAGTGGTGATGGTGGTCGTTTCGTCTGTTTCCTCAGAGCTAGCTTCGGTGGTAGTGGCTTCAGTGGTGACGGTGGTCGATTCGCCAGTTTCCTCAGAGCTAGCTTCGGTGGTAGTGGCTTCAGTGGTAACGGTGGTCGGTTCGTCTGTTTCCTCAGCGCTAGCTTCGGTGGTAGTGGCTTCAGTGGTGATGGTGGTCGGTTCGTCTGTTTCCTCAGAGCTAGCTTCGGTGGTAGTGGCTTCAGTGGTGACGGTGGTCGTTTCGTCAGTTTCCTCAGAGCTAGCTACGGTGGTAGTGGCTTCAGTGGTGACGGTGGTCGTTTCGTCTGTTTCCTCAGAGCTAGCTTCGGTGGTAGTGGCTTCAGTGGTGACGGTGGTCGGTTCGTCTGTTTCCTCAGAGCTAGCTTCGGTGGTAGTGGCTTCAGTGGTGGCGGTGGTCGATTCGTCTGTTTCCTCAGAGCTAGCTTCGGTGGTAGTGCCTTCAGTGGTGACGGTGGTCGGTTCGTCTGTTTCCTCAGAGCTAGCTTCGGTGGTAGTGGCTTCAGTGGTGACGGTGGTCGTTTCGTCAGTTTCCTCAGAGCTAGCTACGGTGGTAGTGGCTTCAGTGGTGACGGTGGTCGAATCGTCTGTTTCCTCAGAGCTAGCTTCGGTGGTAGTGGCTTCAGTGGTAACGGTGGTCGGTTCGTCTGTTTCAGTTTCCTCAGAGAGCTAGCTACGGTGGTAGTGGCTTCAGTGGTGACGGTGGTCGGTTCGTCTGATTCCTCAGAGCTAGCTTCGGTGGTAGTGGCTTCAGTGGTGACGGTGGTCGTTTCGTCAGTTTCCTCAGAGCTAGCTACGGTGGTAGTGGCTTCAGTGGTGATGGTGGTCGGTTCGTCTGTTTCCTCAGAGCTAGCTTCGGTGGTAGTGGCTTCAGTGGTGACGGTGGTCGATTCGCCAGTTTCCTCAGAGCTAGCTTCGGTGGTAGTGGCTTCAGTGGTGACGGTGGTCGTTTCGTCAGTTTCCTCAGAGCTAGCTACGGTGGTAGTGGCTTCAGTGGTGACGGTGGTCGTTTCGTCTGTTTCCTCAGAGCTAGCTTCGGTGGTAGTGGCTTCAGTGGTGACGGTGGTCGGTTCGTCAGTTTCCTCAGAGCTAGCTTCGGTGGTAGTGCCTTCAGTGGTGACGGTGGTCGTTTCGTCTGTTTTCTCAGAGCTAACTTCGGTGGTAGTGGCTTCAGTGGTAGTGGTTTCAGTGGTGACGGTGGTCGTTTCGTCTGTTTCCTCAGAGCTAGCTTCGGTTGTAGTGGCTTCAGTGGTGATGGTGGTCGTTTCGTCTGTTTCCTCAGAGCTAGCTTCGGTGGTAGTGGCTTCAGTGGTGACGGTGGTCGGTTCGTCTGTTTCCTCAGAGCTAGCTTCGGTGGTAGTGGCTTCAGTGGTGACGGTGGTCGGTTCGCCAGTTTCCTTAGAGCTAGCTTCGGTGGTAGTGGCTTCAGTGGTAGTGGTGACGGTGGTCGTTTCGTCTGTTTCCTCAGAGCTAGCTTCGGTGGTAGTGGCTTCAGTGGTGACGGTGGTCGGTTCGTCTGTTTCCTCAGAGCTAGCTTCGGTGGTAGTGGCTTCAGTGGTGACGGTGGTCGTTTCGTCTGTTTCCTCAGAGCTAACTTCGGTGGTAGTGGCTTCAGTGGTAGTGGTTTCAGTGGTGACGGTGGTCGTTTCGTCTGTTTCCTCAGAGCTAGCTTCGGTGGTAGTGGCTTCAGTGGTGACGGTGGTCGTTTCGTCTGTTTCCTCAGAGCTAGCTTCGGTTGTAGTGGCTTCAGTGGTGACGGTGGTCGGTTCGTCTGTTTCCTCAGAGCTAGCTTCGGTTGTAGTGGCTTCAGTGGTGACGGTGGTCGGTTCGTCAGTTTCCTCAGAGCTAGCTTCGGTTGTAGTGGCTTCAGTGGTGACGGTGGTCGGTTCGTCTGTTGGTTCGTCTGTTTCAGTAGGGATTTCAGTAGTGTATAATTCATCAGTTTCGATTCTTTCAACAGATTCTCTGCTGCCTGCAAATTAAAATTTTTAATTCAGTATTATATTATTGATTATACATATTTATATTTAATATGATTGAGATATAAAGCTTAAAACTAATTAACTAAAACATATTTACTCATATTCGTTTATCAATCAATCTAATAATTTTTCAAAGAATATTGCCTCTTTTTTATCTACCTACTATTTTTTTTTTTCCTTTTTAAAATATTATGGTTTTCGTAAATTTCTGTACGTTCTACTTAAACTGATGCCCATTGGCGGGTGCAGTTTAGTCCATTTTTTATATTTACGTAATAGTAAGCAAAATAAAAAAATTACAATTTTGTAATCAATAAGGAATTCGTTAGGCTAATTTTCGTTTTCCTTCATTCCTTTTAGCAGGTTTTAAGTGCATATAATTTATATTCAACGCACATCATAAAGATAGAATTTATCAATTCAGTTGATTTTTTTTCTGTTAATTGTTACCTCATAACTCCGTCAGTTATAAACCTATTAGGGTTTTTTTTTTAGATAGGATATAGTCACATACTGTTTTTATAGACATTTTATTAATATTTGTTTAAATAGTTTAGTTTTTAAATGAAAATAACTGATTTTGTTTTATCTGTAGTTAGTTTTTGGGATACAATTTTTTATTGTTATTACTAAGGTTTTCCTAATGTGATCGTTATATCACCTATAAATTGTTTACTGCTAAACATAGGCTTCCTTCTATTGGGAAGGTGGGATTTGCCATTAGTTGCCACGCTTGGCTACGGATTGGCGGCGGTAGTTAGAGTTTGATGATGTTTTAAGGGGTTTAATGCTACTGCCCATCCCTCGTCCATTAAGTTTCCTTAGTCGCCTCTTACGATGTCCACGGGAAAAGAAGGTGTGACCACTCTATACCGGGACCACATAAGTACACTTACTAACAAGAATGGATCTCAGTTATCTAAAAATAAATAAATAAAAAAAATAAAAAAAAATTATAATGTCGTACCGAATAATGTTCAATATTATCGTATATTCTTTCTACCTAATTTAATAATAAACGTACATTTTTGATAAATTTTAAAATACTTAAATATCTCTTAATTTTGCATACTAATTAATACCGATAACGTGGTTGTTATATTGATTTTTGATAAATATAATTTACAAAATAGATATAATTGGTCAACTCCACTTGTTGACAAATTTATATATTTACGAATAGGTATATATTAATTTATTTATACTTCATTACACACAAAGATTGCATTATTTTAAATTATTTTGATCAATGATTTACAACAAACGAGCTTAACTCTGTAAGAGTTCTCTTGCATGCCTTAAATGAAAAGAAGCAATACTTACTACTGTTCATGTCTATAGGCGACGGTTACCACTTTCCATCAAGTGGGCCGTCAGCTTGTTTGCCATTCTAAGTTGTATAAAAAAATCTAGGAGTATTTTCTTTTTGTATAATAATCACTTAACCAATAGTTAAGTTGTTGATGGTATTAATTAATTTATTGAACATAATGTAAAACTCCGCTGTATGGTCCCGATATAGAACAGGCCACCCGTTCCTTTCCCGTTGGTGTCGTAAGCGACTAAGAGAAGGCGAAGGATGCGCAGCAGCGTCCCTCTTAAAACATCTCCGAAGCCTAACTGCAGGTGCCAATCCGCCTACCAAGCGTGGCAACTACTAGCAACCCCAGATCAATAAGTCCTAAATTCAACAGTGGACAGTTAATGGCTCAAAAAACGTAGTGTGGAGTTAGATAGATAGATACCTGTATCCGTGTCTGTCTCACTGTCCAACAAATCATGTGAAGCAACGTCGCTCCTAACAGCATCATCCAAGTCATCGTTCTTCACAATAATGTAATAATATTCTTCGGAGCCTAGTTCGTTGTGCTTGAAAACAAACAATAAATGTTAGTAAATTTATATATGTCACCGTAAGATTGTAAATACCGTTAGATTACAATCTATCTCGCGAGATTGTAAACTGTCGAAAGATTGTGAACCGTCGCATACTGCTTACAATTTGACGTATTATTTTTCGGTAGATTATATTCTATCGAAGTGAAACCGTCAAAATGTGAAATGATATAAGGCGGAAAGCATCTCGTGCGCTGATTGGCTGAGCGTCATGTACCCTGCTTTTGATGTGCAACAATAAGTGATTATTTTTATTGGTGCAATTTACCTTTATTATTATTAATTTTCTAATAGATTTTGTTACGTTTTTGATTTTTACAATATTTTAATTTGTATCTGAGGTTAAAATATTTTATTTTGTTACAAGTTTTTCTTACAATATGATGTCACAATTATTGATTACCTCACTAATGACTAAACAAATACTTGTGTCAATTCTTGAAGTACATTTATTTCATTTAACACCTCTGTTTCATTCCTAATTTTATGGACAAATAGCGACCTACTGTAAGACCGACCAATCAGGAACAGCCTTCGGATAGTTGACAATTTAACGTGCGACAGATTGTGATTTAACAGTTTCACTTCGATAGATTATAATCTACCGAAAAATAATACGTCAAATTGTAAGCAATATAAGACGGTTCACAATCTTTCGACAGTTTACAATCTCGCGAGATAGATTGTAATCTAACGGTATTTACAATCTTACGGTGACATATACATATAATAAAATTTAAACTAGAGTATGCAGAATTGGGACGGATGCCATTGTATCTCATTAAATTTAAAAATTGCTTTTTGAATGTAAGTGCTTTATCTTCATCATCATCATCACCATATCAGCCTTTAACCGTCCACTGCTGAACATAAGCCTCCCCCTTGAGGAGTTTTGCTAACAGTTGTCACGCTTGACAGGCAGATTGGTAACCGCAGTTAGACTTTGGTAATGATTTAATAGGAACGCTGTTGCCCATCCCTCGCTCTCCCTTAGTCGTCTCTTGCGACACCCACGGAAAAAGAAGAAGTAGTCTATTCTATGCGAAGACCACACGTCAAGTGCTTTATACTCTACCGCTATCGCACCAGAGGGAAACTTTTGCTTGGCTACCTCTTACCCATTCGTGTTTCTATCGTAAAGCAGTTGTATTTGCATGGCTGTGCTTCGGTTTGAAGGATGGGATATGGCAATGAATTTACGTGGTACAGAGGAATAACACCTGATTCCACAGGAATAGCAACGAATGGGGGTATCATAGGCGAACCAGCATACTCTGTTATGTCCATGGTACTGCTCATGTCTATAGGCGACGGTTATCACTTTCCATCAGGTGGGCCGTCAGTTTGTTTGCTATTCTAAGTTGTATAAAAACCATTCATTGTATAGTGTCGGTAAGTATGCATATCTACTTAGTGATATATCAAAAAAGACATTACTACATCGAGCTTTTTTAAATAAATAACGGGGCCCTTCTTCTTTCTTCTTCTTCTTCTTCGTGGTATTTACCACGGATCTCAGACGGCATAGTTATTTGACTGATTGCAAACCTAGTTAATTAATATAAATATTTGTAAAATATAATAAAATTATGGTAAAAGTATTTTTATACAACTTAGAATGGTAAACAAGTTGAGAGTCCACCTGATGGAAAGTGGTAACCGTCGCCTATAGATATGAGCAGTACCATGGACATAACAGAGTATACTGTTTCGCCCATGATACCCCCATTCCTAAAGACTCAGGTGTTATTCCTCTGTACCCTGTAAATTCACGCCATATCCCACCCTTCAAACCGAAACACAGCCATGCAAACATAACTGCTTTACGGTTGAAACACGAATGGGACAGAGGTGCCCAAGCAAACGACTTTTATACAAAGTCTCCCTCTAGTAAAATTAAATAAAATGTAACACTTACCTTAACATCTGGAGAAGGAACGTGATCACTTAACGTGTTATCTATAACACAGTCGTCAACTATACCAAATCCAATTGTACATGACTTATTTTGCGTTCGATGCTCCTCTGCGTTTGTTTTATTTCTTAATGTGAATATAAATATCAATATGTAGTAAAATATTCGTAATGTTTGCATCTGAAATTGATCAAAGGCACTTTATAAATTATCTTTATTCGAATAGACTTCTTTACAGCACTTTTAAATCATCTTTGGGGAGGAGGGAACGGGGAAGAATTTTTAGTAATAGGGTATAACATCACCATTACAATATACCCTATCAGGTCGACCTCCACGCGGTTCCTTCAGAAAACCATTGCAGTTAATTCTTGTGGTATTCGTCGCGATGAGCTAATTGACGTGTTTTTATTCCCATCTATCATCTCCCATTAGATATAACAATTAAGACGTAAGAAGCAATATTGTATGGATAAGCGTAAACATTAGCGTATTTAGAATTATTTTCCAATGGGGGGCGAGGGGAGGGGAGCCTGGTTTCTTAAGCAGTGCATGTACTCTCAGAGATGTCTTTATGAAGCTTCCCTCGAGTCCTGAGGTTTACCAGAGAAAGACTTTGACCAAAAGTCAATTGCTTTAGTACCTCTGTCCCATTCGTGTTTCAACCGTAATGCAGTTGTGTTTGCATGGCTGTGTTTCGGTTTGAAGGGTGGGATATGGCGTGAATTTACTGGGTACGGAGGAATAACACCTGAGTCCTCAGGAATGGCAACGCATGGGGGGTATCATGGGTAAAACAATATACTATGTTATGTCCATGGGTACGGATAATGCCGAATATTAGTAGCAATGCTAGCAATATACTACTTTCCATCGAGGTGGGACCATCATGACTAATTTATTGTTGAATTCGTCACATTCTAAGTTGTATTTCATCCTCAAATCATCCTCACTGGTGCAATACTGTTAGTGCAACAAAAGGTTACCATCCCATTATCATCTAGAAGGCACTGAACCCTACCCCCCCCCCTCAGGGCTCCGACAGATAAAATGACGACAGACAGTAAAAATTTTAAAGTATTTAAAAATATTTACATTTGCTTTGTAATTATCTAAACTAAGAATTTCAGCCGATTGTTTAATCATTTTTTTAATCGATCGATAAAAAAAGAACTGTTTTATCCATCGATCAGCACACGGCCAATTCAATTAATTAGTAAAAAGATAAAATCTGTAGATAAATCGATTACATATCTAATCGATTAAAGGTATACGTGCAAAACACAATTCCGTAGTGATATAATATCATTTTTATTATTCAAAAATCGGATGGTATATAGAAGCATACTAATTCATCATACAATATATATAACTAGCCTCCCGTGCCTTCGCACGGGTGGACATTTTTACATTTTAAAAAGTGGTTATTGTAACATAACGATAAATGCCCTCAACAATATGTTTAAAAATATAAACACAAAGCTGCGCTGAAGGCAATCGAACCCCCCCCCCTCTGAAATGACCCGAAGACATAAAATGACGTCAGACACTGAAAAAAGTTTCAATTTTTTTTAAAAAAAGTTTGAATTTGAACAAAATATATAAAAAATGAATATTGAATTCGTTTGTACAAAACATAATAAATAAGAACCGCTAAAAAAACTTCACAAAAAAAAAATAGTCCGAACAAAGCCTAAAAATATTTCTCATTTAAAATTTGTAATTTTTATATATATACTATACAATAATACAGTTCCGTAATAATTTATTTTTAATCTATTTTTTTTTCTCATGATCGAGAAAATATTATTTATTATTTACTAGAACCCGCCCCGGTTTCGCATCTTTACCGAAAAATAGCCTATGTTACTCAGCAGATATAGTTTTCGGTAAAATTGGCTGAATTTTTGAATTAAATGGTAACAAACACAAAATTTATCATCTTTCCTCGTTATACATAAATTAATTTACATAATACACTAAAAATTTTTAGATTAAACTCGGGGGGGGTCAGAAAGTTATATTTATTTATTTTTTTTTTATTTTATTTATTCATAAACAAAAATTTGTATTTGAATGTTATACAATAATTTCATACACTATATAAAATATAAATTAAATCAAGCATAAAACAAATATTATAGTCAAGTCATCTCTTAACATAAACAATATAGGTATATATTATATTTACTATAATTAGAATTCGTCAAATGAGTACAGACACCTTTCTAGCAGTAATGACTTCAATTTTGTCCTGAAGATATTTAAATCATTCAGTGACTTTAATTCCCTAACATAACGATTAAATAACACCACCGCTTGGTTTCGTGGACAATGTTGTACTATGTTAAATGTGGGTATAATAACCTGTAAATCCATCCTTCTTGTAATTAATCGTTGTTTCATTCTATCCTGATTCATATAAATGTCTATTTTTAATTAAATCTATTAGCAGAACATGAATATATAGGCTTGGAACAGTTAGATTTTTAAAAATGTCCTGCACACGATTCCCAGGGAGGAATATGAACCATGGCTCTATGGCTCTCTTTTTAAAATGCATTTGTTTATACTTGTAGCTATTTCCCCAAAATTTTATGCTATATCGTAATCGCGATTCTAAAAAAATAGATTGTCAACATTTTTTGTAAGCTCTTCTCTCAGTTACAAAACATATGCATAATATGAACTGCAACTTCAGCTTTCCAATTTAAGAGCGAATCTAAATATATACCTAAGAATTTCATTGTTTCAACTATTTTGAGAGCTACTCCATTTACATGTATACTAAGGCTTTGGTTATTTCTAACTGTTGTTTTAAACACCATGACATTAGTCTTAGAATTTAGTATCAGGTTATTTACTGAAAACCACGTGTTAAAAGCCGTCATTACTGCATTAGTCTTATTGCTCAAATCCGTTACATTATTACCAGAAATTACTGCATTTGTATCGTCATAAAAATAACTATCCCAATATCAAAGAACAAATTGTACATATAATTTATTATATATATTATGAAAAATATTGGGCCTAATACTGAACCCTAGGTACACCTCTTGTTACAGTTGCTAGTATATGACTTTTTTTATGCCATCGTCATCTATGTCTACAATTTCTATGTTTTCTGAAATAGGACTTCAGTAAGGAAAGAGATTTATCTGTAACACCATAGTAATGAAATTTATTTATCAGTACGTCATGGTCAATAGTATCGAAGGCAGAGCTCAAGTCCAGGAATATTCCAGCTACTTTTAATTTTTCATTAAGTCGTCTTGTTATGTCGTCGATCAAATATCTATTGCATCAGACGTTCCAACTCCTTTTTGATATCCAAACTGACGTCCATTCAACAACTTATTTGTATTAAGGTGAGTCATTAATTGTACTTTAATTAACTTTTCAAAAATTTTTGATAATATTGGGGGAAGAGCAATTGGTCTATAATTATTTATCAGATTTTGACAACTTCTTATACATAATTTTTGACATTAATATCAAAAATACCATTAATACATTTAAATAAATACGATAAGATCTCTGCCAATATGTCAATATTATCCTTAATTATTTTTGAGGGCATATCATCGTAGCCACTTGAATTTTTATTTTCCATTTTCCATTTATATGCAGTGAACACTCTATATAAGCAATTCATTTGAACCAATTTCAATAAAAAAAAGTCTTATTGGGAAAAGTTGCTTACAGGGAAAAAAATGAGTATAAAAATATTTACTGTCTGGAAATTTTTTTTACTTTTTTTTTACTTATTTCTTTTACTAACTTAACTGAGTAAATAAAATATAAAGAACGTTGCTTATTTAGAGCGTTCACTGATCTAAAACCTTTCTTGAGACCCACTCTATCCATTAATAAAAACAGCATGAAAATATAGTAGTATAGTAGTTTTTGAGTTGATCGCTAACAGACAGACAGACAGACGCAGCGGAGGACTTTGTTTTATAATATGCAGTGATAGATATGTAGTGATAGGTATGTAAAGCGCCGCCGAGCAATGACGGCGCCGTACTTATCTACGCATGACCCCATTTCTTTTACTGATAGAAATAAAAATTATCCCATATGTATCCCATAGAAGACAATATAACAATTAATTAAATATAGATAATATGAGTATTATATGTAGGTATATTATTTTTAAATTAATGTTTTTGTATTTGCACGTCGCTTTACAGCGACAATTATATTTTCTGTTATTCCTATCTGCGGTCGACTAGTAGATAACGCCAACGTGTTAAGTCCACCATTGACACTGTCTAGACGTATACAAGTTTATTAAATAAATAATTATATTAATAGAAGCGTCTTAAAATATACTAACTAAACTTTTGAACTTAGTATATTTTGACAGATAGGTAATGAATTTATATTCATATTTAATTTCTATTTTACATTTGAAAATTCCTATATGCAAAATTAAAATTTAAAACGTAATATGACGTGCGACGTCACCAACTTTATCGTTTTCTACACTTGAATCCCTTTCATTCGATGCCTATATTAAAGGGGTTCAAAAAAATACAAGATCCGCCATCTTGTGACAGCGGCTATTTCGAAAATATTACAGAACATAAAGTATGGAAAATTTCAGCTCAGTCAGATGTCAAGAAGTTGTTCCAAGGTTGGACTTAAACACAAACTGGCATACCTACATTGTACGTTAAATTATCTTCCCCTCTCCCCCCTATATCGGGAGAAAAGGGCTGGTAGTAATTGAGTCGAATGTCTCTATTGCTTACACACTATCAGATCGGAAGGGAAGGTATTATTAGTAATGCAGACTACCAGTTCCATTGCCAGCAATATACTCTGTCAGGTCGACGTCCACGTGGTCCCCTCTGGAAAGCATAGTGCTGAATTCCAAGTGTATTCATCAAGATGGGCTAACTAACTTGGCTTTTCATTCTCACCTATCATCCCTCACTGGTATACGCCGGCAGAGGCCGGCCTTTCTTTCTGATTGTGTTTTCTGTTAGCCGTGGATAGCCTTTACAGCTTCACCGAACGCGTATGCGGAGGCGAGGACAGACGGCACTCCGAGTACTCGAGAGTTCGACCCCCGTCTAGGGACGGCGAAGGGCCGGTACGTCGTGACGAACCTAATCGCGCGCGGACCGTGGGTCGCGTGGGATCTTCGTCCCCGCCGACGGGGACGGTGTATGCGGTATGCGGGTGTATCTGCGAGGCTCTTAACGAAGATTCTGCGGTAGGAAGGGAAGGAACAGGGGCCGGCGTATTCCCGGTAGCGCGGGCGGAGTTACCATTACATTAACATCCATAATATCATCGTAATACACTATCAGGTCGACCTCCATATTGTCACCTCTAAAAATCATCATAGTTAAATCTTTGCAAATTCGTCGAAATAGGCCAAATGACCTAACTTCATCCTAACCTATCATAATCCTTCATTGACGCCCCGCCAATAGGTACAATATACCGGAAACTAAACCGGTAGCACAGATCGGTTACCATTTTATTTTCATCCAACAACAATCTGTGTTTTTTTTATACCACTGAGGTGGCAAACAAGTATACGGCCCATCTGATGGTTAGTGGTTACCGTAGCCTATGAACAGCTGCAATACCAGAGGTATTGCGCGCGCGTTGCCGACCCTGAAGACACCTCTTTACCCCACTTTTGAAGAAAGGGGGTTCCATAAAAACCGACTTCAATTGTGACAAACGTAGTTATTTTGATTTAAAAATTACTACACCAATTTCGATAAAATCTCTATTAGGACCAATCTATAAGTATATTCTTGCAGATAATAAAATAATTTTTCAAATTTACAAAAAACAATAATTTTAAGAAATTGTTTTCTCTCTAAGTTTGTTTGTTTATTCCACCATGACGCAAATACAACTACACTAAATTGAATGCGATTTTCACAATCGTATTCTTAGAGATATAACTTAAAATCTAACATATATTTCATATAGTAGTATATTTATTTCCTTGATTTTTCTGCTTCTGAAAACCAAGCGTAAGAAGTAGCGAGTGTAAATTAGAAAATAAAAATATACATAAAATTTGTTCTAAAAAATAAACATAACAGATCTATTTAAATCCGAAATAACTTTTTAGAATAAATAATACTTACGTTGGAAAGATTGAAATGGATTATCAAAATACACTGTAAAATATGGAGAGAGATTTAATAACACATCTCTTTTGTAAATATAATTTCACAACAGAGTAATGATCACATAAATATATACTGTAGCTTATATGATATGAAAATAAACTATTTTTTTTTTTTATTAAATATCGTGTCACAAGAAATATTTTGTTAAAATAAATATAAAAACAATAAATACGTGTGGTTAAAATGATGTCAAACTGTTGAAAAAAAAATGATAACTTTATCGTTTTTTTTTTCAATATAATATCTAGCTAATCACTTTGATACTAAAATATTGCATATCTTTTTATTATGTTCAGATTAGAATGGAATGTATATAATTTATTTTATTAATATAAATTAAAAACAACGCTGCAGTGTCCCAGTCCTTTCCGCAACTGCAGTGTCCCCCCCTTTCCTTTCCAAAAAAAGTCCCTTGTTCCTCTCTTTTACCAATTTCCTTTACGCATTGCCAACGTTCCCTTCCTGTTTTCCTCAATCCTTTCCCCCATACCGTAGGTGGCGGAAATCAACAAAGGCATTCCCAAAGAGGGTTGACGTCAGGCAGGCGGCCGGGCGTAAGACAAGTCATAAGCCAAATCTGTTCGTAATATGAACAAAACCATATTGCGCCGACCCCAAATAATAATTGGGATAACAGTAGAAAGATGATGATGATGATGAATATAAATTAAAAAATATATATTTTACCAGACATATTATATTTTTCTTTGTACAAAAGTCGATTGCTTGAGTACCTCTGTCCCATTCGTGTTTCTACCGTGAAGCAGTTGTGTTTGCATGGCTGTGTTTCGGTTTGAAGGGTGGAATATGGTAGTGAATATACAGAGTACAGAGGCATAACACCTGAGTCCTCAGGAATGGCAGCACATAGGGAGAATCATGGGCGAAACAGTATACTCTATTATGTCAGTTTTACTGCTCATGTCTATAGGCGACGGTTACCACTTTCCATCAGGTAGGCCGTCAGCTTGCATGTCATTCTATGTTGTATAAAAAAAATTCAAATTCTTAACTGTAATGAAAATAGAAATTTAATAAATTTAATAAACTATTTAAGAAAAATTAAAAAGAAAACAGGAAGGAATTACCTATTAGGTAGTGTAGGCAGTTGCCTAGGAATCCCACCATCGGCCAAGAGCATCGCCTACCCAGACATTCTCGGTTTCAGTTCTTAAAAAGAAAATTAGATTTAAAGAAAAACTTTTTTTATATTACATTGTCATCATGTTAGGCGTAAGTACCGACTATATGGAAATCCGCATTTATCACACCTGTGCATAAAAAAGGCTCCAGAACTGAAATTGAGAATTATAGACTTATTTCCAAACTATATCATATCTCTAAAACATTTGAGAAATTAGTATATGAACAGCTATACTCTGCTATTAAAGTGTCCTTGAATGATTTTCAGCATGGCTTCTTAAGGGGACGATCCACTGTATCAAATTTAGTACTGTTAAATGAATATCTTACAGATGCTATGGATAGTGGGCATCAGGTTGACGTCATATACACGGATTACAGCAAATGCTTTGATCGAATTGATCATAGTTTACTCATATATAAACTTCAGTTGATTGGTATTAGAGGTGACCTCCTTAGATGGCTGACTTCATATATAGGGAACCGATCGCAGATTGTCGTAGTCAATAATTATATGTCCAGTTGGATATACATATGTACCGAGTGGAGTACCGCAGGGTTCCCTGCTTGGGCCGCTATTATTTGCTATTTTTATAAATGATATCGTCAATTGTTTTCATAACTCCCAGCTTCTGTGTTTTGCTGATGATATGAAAGTATTTAGGACCGTATCCTCACTAAGCCTTCAATCTAATTGTATTGTTAATAATGTAGACATCAACCCCACTAAATATTTTATGGTCACATTTACACATAAATCCAAATTAGTTGATACTAAATACAATCTTAAAAGTCATGAACTTCAGAAAAAAACAGCTATAAAAGGTTTAGGTGTTACTCATGATGCGAAATTGATTTTTGACGGGCATATCGACGATATTGTTACTAAAGCTTCACAGGCACTCGGATTCCTAATGCGCAGTTCAACTTATTTTCAGCAAGCCAAAACCTTAAAAATTCTATATTGTTCATTAGTTAGAAGTAAAGTGGAATACACCTCACAAATTTGGAATCCGAGATATAAAACTTATATATCTCGCCTTGAAAATATCCAGAAAAAGTTTATTCGTTTCTTTGCTTATAGACTACATGATAGATATGATTCTTCTGACTATCTTGAATTGTGTAAAAAAACACCACTTTCTCTCACTCGAAAAGCGCAGAAATATCGCTGAGATTGTATATTTTTTTTTTTTTTTTTTTTATGGAACATATGGCAAACAAGCTGACGGCCCACCTGATGGAAAGTGGTAGTCGCCTATAGACGCTGGACATAACAGAGTATACTGATTGCCCATTCCTGAAATATTCTCTGTACAAAAATTAAAACTAAACACAACTGTTCACGGTTGAAATACGAATGGGACAGAGGTACCCAAGCAATCGACTTTTGTACAAAGTCTCCCTCTGGTAAATCTGATGAGGATAGCTACCGCTGAGATTGATTGCCCTGAAATACTACAAAAATTAAAACTAAATGTACCAATTAAGTCTAGAAGGCATAATTCTACTCTATTTGTCCCACTAGTGTCATCGAATTATAGACAAAATTCGTTACTTTGGCGAGCTAGCAACAACTTTAATACTGTTTCTAAAACTCTTAATATGGATCTATTTTCGAAAAATATAATATCAGTGAGAGATCAAGTGAGTAGGCAATAAAAATATTTTTTGAATAACTATTGGCATATTTTAATCAAATATTGAATAATAATTAATTACCTATGGATATAATAATTATTTATAATAATTAATATAATTTTTAATTTAATTTAATTTCTACTTTGTATTTTATTCATCATTATTTTATTTTTTGTTTTCGTTCCTCTTGTTTCTTCGTATATATATAATTATTTTTTGTTAACTCCTATTTTTGTTGCTTTGTGTACAGCGCTTTGTATTTATATTGTTGCTACTTGTGAAAACCTATTAGTGGCTTATTTTGTGATCCTAAACTGTATCTTTTTGTTCTAGTGTAGCCCTGGTTTTCCTATGAATAAATAAATAAATAAATAAAACACTAACTGAAACGCAAACTTTATTTTGTCCTAATAAATCACTTATGTATTACGTATTTTTTTCTATTTTTTTAACAAGTTAAAAATTATTCTCTGTCCTAAATTAGAGTAAACTTGCTAGTCAACCCGTTTCGAAGATAAACTTGCTTACAGGTCAGTTGGTCCATGGTAATGAATTCATTATTTCATAATATCTCATAAACCGCATGGAGATCCACCTAGATGGGTGTTTTGTGGGTGTATTGCTAACAATGGGATGCTAATTCCCATGACTAACAATACATTCCCCTCACACGGACGGAGTTTCCGTTCCATTCTCGTTATAAGAACCCTACATATAGATATAGAGATAAATTATTATTAATATTACTATCTAATGATGCTGATAAGGATTTATCATTTTACCGGACATACAAATTTCCGAGTAATGATAAGAAGGTAAGCCCGGATAGAAATTAAGTCATAAATGCTTGAACGTTATATTATTTTACCCAACTAACATTACCGTTGTCTTCGTCTTTGCAGTAATCTTTTCATTCACATGCCTGCTTATAGCACAGACTTTTTTTTTTTACAACGCAGGGGGCAAACGAGCATGCGGCTCACCTGATGGTAAGTGACTACCGCCGCCCATGATCACCCACAACACCAGCGGCATTGCAAGTGTGCTGCTGGCCTTTTAAAAAGGAATATACTCTTTTCTTGAAGGTTATGATGTCGTATCGGTTCGGAAATACTGCTGCTGGAAGTGACTTCAGGGTATTAAACATTTATTGTTTATATAACAACACGTCTGTTTTTTTTTTTAATGTTTTTTTTTATTATTATTTGACAAAAAACACAAAGTTACAAACACAAGATACAATGGCCCCCACACTAGGCGAACCTGTATCGTGGGCACCCGACAAAGGTTAACAAATCACAAATGTGTTGTAATAAAAAGTACATAGTGGGCGGGTATTAATATAAAAAGGAATATAAAATTGAAATAGTGAAATAAGTAATAAAATCAACAATATAAATACACAAGCAATTATAAAACACTAATAATATATGCCCTTAAGAGAAACGAAGTTGAGTAAATGAATGTGGGAATGTTCGTGAGTATGTGTGAATGTGTGTTGTGTAATCCATGTGAAAGATGTGTACTGTATGTTATTACTCTCCAGACCATAGTTCCTCGGTTGCCCCGTAACATAGCGATAAAAGATTATTATTTAATTTATGTTTTATAATATATGAACCATGACCTATCAGTGGACACACTTTGTTAATTTTATAGTACATTGACGGAAATGCAAATGCACCAAAACGGCGGGCAAAGGAAGATCTGATGGTAGGAATGTTCAGCTTGAGCCTCTTGAAATGTAACAAGGAAGAGTGATCAACACTTTTGTGATATAAAGTGATGTTAATGGAAGAGTTACCCTGCCTGCGCTATCAGTATATACTGGCAAGGCACCACTGAGGGATGATAGGTGAAGATGAAACAGGTCAGTTAGCCCATCATGACAAATTCACTAATAAATCGAATCACGATGGTTTCCAGAGGGAAACGCGAGTAGGTCGACCTGATAGAGTATATTGCTAGTAATAAACTAGCTAATTCCTATTATTAACAATCCTCCTCGATCGACCGGTTGGCCACACCTGCCCTGTAGCAACTCTCTAGTCAGTAAAGTACATTAGTGGATAGTATATATAAATTTTTTGTACAACTTAGTATGGCAAACAAGCTGACGGTCCACCTGATGGAAAGTGATAACCGTCGCCTATAAACATGAGCAGTACCATGGACATAACAGAGTATACTGTTTTGCCCATGATACTCCCCATGCGTTGCCATTCCTGAGGACTCAGGTGTTATTCCGTCTGTACCCAGTAATTTCACGCCATATCCCACCCTTCAAACCGAAACACGGCCATGCAAACACAGCTGCTTCACGGTATAGTAGTGTATGATAGTATATTACATGTTACTGTATTAGACAGATTGTATATAGATAGCAAATTTGATTTTATCAAATTACTTTTGTATTATTGAATAAAGATATCGTAAAATTAAATTTACTATCAGAATTTTATATCCGACAGTTGTTATTATCTGAACCTCGTTAGTCATTAGCAGGATTTGTGCGAATAAAGACAAATAAATATAATAAATACATAATATATTATTTTACTAGCTATTTCCTGTGGCTTTACATGCATGAATCAGTATATAAAGTATCCAATACTCGCAGTATGGTCCCGGCATAGAATAGGCTACCCCATTCTTTCCCGTTGGTATTGTAAGAGACGGCTAAGAGAACTTAGTGGTAAAGGGATGGCCAGCAGATTCCCTCTTTTTTAAGAAAAACAAAAATCACACTGCTGTTGCCGACCTGCTTGCCAAATATGGCCAACTACTGGCAAGACTCCCCTTTAGGGAAGGCTATGTTCAGCAAAGGACAGTTAACGATTAATACAACAACAGACATCGACTAATTAGACATTTACTATATTAGTAAAATATATAATATATATATTGATAAACACTCTTGAGGTCATTATTCAAGTCTTCCAGGGATTCCCCCATAATTATTATATCATAAGCAAATCAAAGGTGAACAATGTATTCGCTATTGATATTTATATCGTATCTTCGAAAACATCTTCCAATGCAGCTGTGAAAAAATTCGGGGATATGAAGTCACGTTATCTTATATCTTTTTTTTCACAACTTAGAATGGCAAACAAGCTGACGGCCCACCTGATGGAAAGTGGTAACCGTCGCTTATAGACATGAGCAGTACCATGGACATAACAGAGTATACTGTTTCGCCCATGATACCCCCCATGCGTTGCCATTCCTGAGGACTCAGGTGTTATTCCTCTGTACCCAGTAAATTCACGCCATATCCCACCCTTCAAACCGAAACACAGCCATCCAAACACAACTGCTTCACGGTAGAAACACGAATGGGACAGAGGTACCTAAGCAATCGATTTTTGTACAAAGTCTCCCTCCTCTATCTGCACTGGGATGGGTTGTGTACTCTGGTTCTGTACCCGGTAGAGATCGTAGCCTTACTATACATACACTTCAACACTTCGATATACCTATAGTCAATAAGTTTATAGAAACAGAATAAGTTCACTATTGTAATCTTGTGGAGGAAACAATAAAGAGTATCTATCTATCTATCTATCAATCTGGCACCGCTGGAGGCACTGTAGTACCGCCCATGTCTCGACCAAATCAAAGGCTTTCTGATAGTCCATAAACGCCAGGTATAGTGGTAAATTATACTCTTCGGTCTTCTGTAATAATCTGCCGTAGCGTATGTCTTTAGGATATCAGCATGTTCTGGAAATCGTCGAGTTTACGAAGTTTACTCTCGAAAACGAAGATTCAGTTCAAAAGGGATATCAGTCTATAGTTATTCGATAAGATTTTGGCACCCTTCTTGAAAAACAGGATTATCACACTTCTACTCCACGCCTCGGATGTATCATCATTATGGATGACGAAATTAAATAGCCTCTGAAAGACTACAAGTATCGGATCTTCACCAGCTCTCAAAAGCTCTACAGTAATTCCGTCCACTCCCATTATCTTGCCGTTTTTAAACTGTTTGAGAGCTATTTCAAACTCGTAAAATCTGACGTCCGGGATATTGTATCTTGCGGGGGAACTTTAGCTCTTTGGTCGTTATTTACATCTATATGCAGTGTTAAAGACGATTGTCCATAAAAATTCTCACTTAAAATCTTATATAAGGCGGAAATAATATCACCGGTGTAGGTCTTGAACTTTATCAGTTAACTTTGCCCAATATTCGCCAAATTTCTGACAAATAATTTGGAGCCTTGATGTACCTGTTCAATATATCTAGTCTTGAACTAGAATATGTCAAACTGTAAACACTTGGGAAATTGCCTATATTTTAACGTAAACGTTACAGACTGGGACCATGGTTCTCGCCGTTTTCTCATAAGATTTAGAATGCGATCAGAGAGTTTTTCAGTTCGTTTTGAATAATGCGGCTTATAAAATTTAACTCCTACTGCTTGGGCAGTTTCCATTTACTTATCGCCCGCTGTTACACAGTTTACCAGTTTAATTTTTATTTACCTACCAATAAAATTCCTAGAAATGTACGTTTATCCGATTAATATTTATTTTATTAAATCGAAACCAAATTATGTTATCACCAAAGATATGATAATCCATTTACATAACCAATACCTGAAGGTATTGGTTACGTAAGGAGAACCAATAGCAATATCTTTTTTTTTATATACTACTTAGAATAGCAAACAAGCTGACGACCCACCTGATGGAAAGTGATAGCCGTCGCCTATAGACATGAGCAGTACCATGGACATAACAGACTATACTGTTTCGCCCATGATATCCCCCAAGTGTTGCCATTCCTGAGATCTTAGGTGTTATTCCTCTGTACCCAGTAAATTCACGCCATATCCCATCCCATCTTCGCCTATAGAATTCAATGACAGCTACATTCCTTACATAGAGCACCCATTTTTTTTAATGGGTGAAAATGACATGGTAACCCTGCCTGTGCTATTGGTCTACACTGGCGGGGTACCAGTGAGAGGTGATAGGTGAGGATGAAAAGGCAAGTAAGTCAGTTAGCCTATCATGACGAGTTCCACGACAAATTAGTCACGATAGTTTCCAGGGGGAATCGCGTGGAGGTTGACCTGATAGGGTGCATTGATAGCAACGGGGACTAACCCCTCCATTACTAACAATCCCTTCCCCCTTAAAGCACCCATTTAAGGACATCCATCCTTACAATTTTTTTTTATAATTGTGTAAAATGAGTATTTTTTCTTATCTTTAGGAGCTTTAACGTTATTTATTATATATTTATTTTATTATAATTATTATTATATTAATTTAGGAGCGTTCACGCTCACTTTTTATCTTTATCCGAGCAGTAAGTGCTTTATATTATTCCCAAATTCGTGTATAATATAGTATATATCATATATGTGTAAGTATATTTGTTATTTATATATATTTATTCGTTTATATATGTCATTTTAGTATATATGTATATCAATAATTAGTAGTAAATCATTTCAGTATTCTGACACTTCCCTATGGTTGACTGGGATATAAAGCATTTAGCATTAAGTCCGCCATGTACACATAGTTGTACTAATGAATAAATAAATAAATAAATTAACGGCTCGACCAATTGTCTTTAAATTTAGTATACAAATGAAACGGAGAAATGCGTAACTTACTATATATCCCAGTCAATGAATATATTTTACGTATTTTCGAGTAAAAACCAGTAATATATATTTTTATGATATTTCTACAGGACTGTTTCAGTGTGGACGAAGCATTACTAAAAGTGACATAAAGGATGTAATTTTACTAAAGGGCAAAGGTAATAATAACACAATAGTTACGGAGTTTACAAGAAACATCCTAAAGGATGATATTATTAGAAATGCCCGAATATATAACAGACAAAATCCTAATAAAAGACTAAGTTCTGGTGATATTGGATTAGCTGGAGAATCAAAGCCAATTTACGTATCTGAAGCGCTTACCAATAGGAGTCGCACACTATTTTCTCTGGCTCGTAATGTAGCAAAATCGGAACAGTACAAATTCTGCTGGACAAGCAATGGAAAGGTGTATATTAGGAAAACACAAGAATCGTCCTTAAAAATTCTGTATAAAATTCGATTTCTTAAATAATAATAAATTAAATTCCAACATAGATAAAATATCAACAGGCATGTCATATTTATGCGATCCTGAAACCTGTAAAACAATAATAAAGTCAGAACAGGATTATGATTATAATATTAAAGTCTTGACTCAAAATATAAGGAGTATATCCTGTAACTTCTCAAAATTTGAAGTCTTCCTTTCTAGGTTAGAAATAGAGTGTGAACTTTATATACTAACTGAAACATGGAATAGAAATTTATCTAATTTTCCTACATTAAAGGGCTATGATACGTACTACTCTAAAAAAAATTATAATTAGAATGATGGTATCGTTGTGTATGCAAAAGTAGGTTTCTGTTGTAATGTAAAGGAACAAGAACTATTTGACGCAACATGCATGATTATTATAGTAAACCCAGTTATAATAGCAATTTATAGATCACCCTCACATAGAAATATTTATAACTTTATTACGTCACTTAATAATATATTAATTTCATATTCGAAGTATAAAAATATTGTAATTACCGGGGATGTTAATATTGACATTAAAATGGATAGTGAAGACCAAAATTCCTTCGATTATTTAAATTTGTTGGCAAGCCATGGACTCTTATCTGGTCATGATTTTCCTACTAGAGGTAAAACTGCATAGATCATGTTATGCTCAAATGTAGGTTACCGGCAACTACTGTTGTGTTTTCCTCTCCTTTAACCGATCATTCTCCAGTTCTAACTACTATCAAAGTAAATAATAAACTCGAGAAAACTCCGCGTAACTATGCTAAGAACAAAATTAACTACAATGCTATCATCGCTGAATTAGAGAAAACGGATTTTGAAGACATTTTAAAATCATCTGATGCAAATTGGGCGACAGATATGCTTATTAAAACTCTGTCAGAACTAGTTGCAAAACACACACATAAAATTTTTGCTCCTAGAAAACAATGGTGCCTCAAACCATGGATTACACCAGGTTTATTACGCTGTATTAAAAATAGGGACAGGATGCACATGCGAACAAAAAGGACCCACGAACTTAATATTAAACAGAACCTACAATAGGTACAAAAATTTTTGTAATGATTTGTTAAAAAGATTAAAAACAATTTATGAACAAGATGAACTAAAAAAACACATTAAAAATCCTAAAATGACGTGGAAGATTATTGATAATATAACAAATAGAAATACCATAAAGTCACCTCAAACTAATTTGCTTAAAATAGAACAAACCCCTGAGAAAGCTGTAGAACGTGTAAATAACTACTTTGCCAATGTTGGATGGAACCTAGCAGATAAGCTACTGAAAAATTCTGATTTTTGTTATTATAATGGAGACATAGTAAATCTTAATGAAAATAGTCCTGTAAATTCCATGGTTATGCTCGAAACTACAGAAGATGAAGTAAATTCAATAATTCTTGATTTAAAAACTGATTCAGCAATGGGACACGATAATATTCCTACTAGACTGCTAAAACTGGCAAAAGACATTTTGGTGCCTTTGCTTACGCATATTTCTAACCTGAGCCTAAGTTCAGCTACCTTTCCCAACGTATTTAAAACATCAATAATACATCCCATATATAAGGGGGGAGATGGTGATAATGTGAGCAACTACCGTCCTATTTCATTGTTACCTGCAATGTCTAAAATTCTTGAAAAAATTATAAATAGGAGACTATTGTCTTACCTTAATGATAATAATATATTGTCAACAAATCAATACGGATTTAGACCAGGAAAGTCTACTAAAGACGCTATCTCAGAAATGTCTGAATTTATAGCTACTCACTTAGATGCAAAAAATAAGTGTGTTGGTGTGTTTCTGGATCTTGCCAGGGCTTTTGATACTGTTTATGTCCCCACTCTTTTAAAGAAAATGGAAATATGTGGAATTCGTGGTAAAGTGCTTGATTTGTTCAAAGATTATCTCAAAAACCGTAAACAAATAGTTAAAATTGGTGATTATTATAGCCCTAAAGCTGATATATCCCATGGAGTCCCACAAGGTAGTGTCCTCGGTCCTACCCTTTTCTTACTTTATGTCAATGATCTCTGTAATTTATTAATTCAAAATTGTAAAGTCTTCACTTATGCTGATGATACTGCTTTAATTTTTTATGGGAAGACATGGGAGGAGACGAGAATCCTAACTGAAAAAGGACTTCAAATAGTGGCTCAATGGTTACAGATTAATCTTTTAATACTAAACATCTCTAAAACAAAATATGTTACTTTTGGCATTACAAAAAGATTAATTCCCACAGAACAAAATTTTCACATAAAAATACATAAATGCTTCAATGATATTACGACCGCAAATAACGACAGCTGTGACTGTGTTTACATATGTAAAACAGACACCATTAAATACCTGGGAGTTATACTCGACGAAATAACGTGGAAACCTCATATTGACCTGCTATCATCACGAACACGACGACTTATTTATATTTTTAAAACATTACGACATATAGCAGATTCTAAATTAATTAAAATAGTTTATTTTGCATTAGTTCAGTCAATATTAAGTTACTGTATAGCTACTTGGGGTGGAGCACGAAAAACACATTTATTAAAAATAGAGCGAGCACAGAGAGCAATACTAAAAGTAATGACCTTCAAACCTTTTCGATATCCCACTATAGAATTATACGCAGATACTGATGTGCTAACCATTAGACAAATGTTTGTAAGAGATACAGTGTTGTCCCAACACCTAAAAACTCCATTTAGCATGGATTTGATGAAACTTCGTAGAAAAGATGTTTGCCAAAGTATTCCCTTCAAAAGTTATTTTATTAATAAATTTCAAATATACCTCGGTCCTATGCTTTATAATAAAATTAATAAAATTATCGATATAAATCACCTCAATTACTTCAAATGTAAAGAAATTCTAACAGTATGGCTAAAATCATTAAATTACAATGATATTGAAAATCTTCTTATAGCAGTAAAATGACATGAGTACATACACATACAACCGCACACATATACAAACATCACACACACCCATACACATACACACACACATAAACACAATACATACCATTTTATATACATCTCTTTATTAAATAGTATGAAATGTAACATTAAAAATATACACCTTAAACAAGCAATATATATATATTTATATACATCTACGATATACTATTATTATAAACAAATTTAAGATTAACCGTACATTAAAATATACAAAGATAAAATTAAAAACTATATTATTTTAGTTTGTTAACTAACGTTATTATATTGTTTGTGTTCGTGGTTATTGTGGTCGCGCTGGGTCACTTGTAAACCTGTTTACGAGCTGCAAATGGATTGATGACAATGCAATTCATTTATATTTTGTACAAGTTCAAATGTAAATCTACCCACGCAATTGCAACATTTTAATTTTTACCTATTTGTCGCTGGAAAATATAAGTAATGATACAGGCTCGGCCTAGTATAGATGCTACTGGTAAATCATATGTATTATGCGTATTTAACAAAAATGTAATAGTTTATAAGAAGAATAACTGTAACTACTTTGCAAGTTAGAGTCAATAAAATATATTATTATTATTATTATTATTAATTGATTTTAAAACGGGGAGTTACCACTCAGTGAATTGTGATAAGACAGTTAGTAACTCACTCACACTAACTGTAATACCGCCAGTATATCTTGTACAAAAGATAAAATTGTCACTTCGAACTTTAACCAATTATTGTATTATTATTATGTTATGTACACCATATCATCATGATACTCATACACACACTACTTACAAATGTATAGTTATTAAGGGGAAAGGGATTGTTAGTAATGGAGACTGAGAATCCCATTGCTAGCAATATACACAAACCAGGTCGACCTCCTCGCGGTTCTCCCTGGAAACTTCATGGTTAATTCCTGATGAATTCATCATGATGGGCTAACTGAGCTGTTTTCATTCTCATCTATCACCCTTCACTGGTGCTCCGCCAGCGTATCCCGTTAACGCAGGCCCCCCCACCCATCAAAAAAAAAAATTTGAAGATGTTTTAATGCCTGCCATCCCTCGCCCTCTCTTAGTCGCCTCTTACGATGGGAATGCTATGTACAAGTACCTAACTTATTATTTTAGGGAAAAAAAGATTGTTAGTAATGAGAGAGAGATGTTGCTAGAATATTCCGTATCAGGTTAACCTCCACGTGGTTGCCCTTGGAAACCATCATACTAAATTCTAAATTCATCACCTAACCCGATTTTCATTCTCACCTATCATCCCTCACTGGTTGACATTTCATTATCATTTATTAAGTAGGAGGAGAAGAAAAGAACCTATTCTGTAGGAGGAGAAGGGATTGTTAATAAAGGTGATTAGTATCCCATTGCTAGCAATATATCAGGTCGACCTCCACGCGGTTCCCTCTGGAAATCATCGTGATTGATTCATTGTTAAATTCGTCACGGTGGACTAACTGACCTGGTTATATCCTCACCTATCATCCCTCACTGGTGTCCTGCTAGCATATACCGACAGCGCAAGTAGGGTTGCCATTCCATAATCATACATTAAAAAACCTATTATGTAATAATGCGGAAAATTAAAGGTGCATTAAGTGTAGACATAAATTACTGTGAAGTGGCGTTCAACAAGTTTCCAACAAGGCAAATTAATAATAAACTTTTTTTATGCAACTTACAATGGCAAACAAGCTGACGGCCCACCTGATGGAAAGTGGTAACCGTCGCCTATATACTGTTTCGCCCATGATACCCCCCATGCGTTGCCATTCCTGAGGACTCAGTTGTTGTCGAATGTTGACGAATGGGACAGAGGGCCCCACGCAATCGACTTTTGTACAAAGTCTCCCTTGGTAACTTTTCTTTATACCACAAAAGACGCAGACAAGCATACAGCCCGCTTAATGGTAAACGATTGTTGTAACCTATAAACGCCTGCAACACTAGGGGCACAGATAATAAAATACTATAATAATAATACTTTATTATTCAGACTACAATTTGGTCTATGCTGTTTGTAACAATTTCCTTACAATGTTTCTAGCAAATAAATTTCATTTCATTTCGTTTCGTTTCGTTTCGTTTCGTTTCGTTACAAACTATGTTTAAGTAAACATTAATTAGAGCAATTCACTCAGATATGAGCCAGCCGACTAGAACAGCATCTGAATGAAATGCCCTATTATGGGCGAGTTATATTTCTCTCCATATATACTAGGCTCATACTATGCTAGGGGTGTCTGTGTTTAAAAACCCATACTGTAGTCTCTAGGGAAAACCTCGGAAGGGAGTTCACTATTCAACATATTATTATAATAATAATAATTTATTTATTATAATGTATCTCATGTAGAGTACACAAAACCCGTTTGAATGTAGCAAAATTATATTGATAGGTAGTTAATATATAAGCATGCATTGATGTCAATTTAGATGTCAGATTATATTTAATTATTTTACATATAATTGTTTGTTTTTAAATATTGACGGATATTAGAAAGATATATAATATACTTAATATAAAATAATAAAAGATGATTTGTTTTTATGGGATAAATGACGAAATTCTTTGGTAACAAACAAAAAAATTACGACGAAATTGAAAATATTTTTTTTTAAATCAATTAAGCACAAGTAAATTCATTATTACTTACTTTACTACTTATATTTTACTTTTTTTTCTATATGCATTCTTTTATCTCTTTTTATTGTCTATGTCTGTTGTTATCTGTGTGCTGTAAGTAATGCAAATAAATTATCTATCTATCTAATGCTACTTAACAAATTAATTTCGTATAAATGTAAACGTTAATGGGAAAATAAATTATGTTCATAAATAAACAATACCAAATATAATCTCCAAATATAATAATAAAAGACAGATATGCGGTGTGAGAAGGATGGATAAGATTAAGCGATTAAATATGTATCTCACAGGAAATTTTATTTTGCAATAGCGCCAGTCACAAATAATGTAATTTTTTTGTTTTTTTGATGGGTGAAAATGGTATGGTAACCCCGCCTGCGCTAACGGTATACGCTGGTGAGGCATCATTGAGGGATGATTGGTGAGGATGAAAAGGCAGGTCAGTTAGCCCATATAAGAAGGAATAGTAGGAATGGAACCCTCAAACTCAGGGAATCCAAACCATTCGTTAGCATGGAATCGTCGACAATTCGAACCGCTCGACGCTATATAGAATCAAGTGAAAGGAGCTAATATTGGGGTGCTCCTGCCCAAAGATGTGAGCAAAACTCCATATGTGGGCGAATTTGGGCTTTGTTAAGCAGGAGTCTATGCTAAGAAATGAAATGCTCCCTTCTTTCCCTTCCAAATGACTCCTGAATTAAACGTCGTTCGAAATATCAAGTCCAAGAACCCAATGCTCTCAGACGCTTTAAGAAGATTATCCAAGAATCTAGGTACCACAACAAACGGGGCTTTCTTTGCAGTAAATGCACTGATCTGCATCTTTGAGAGGTTAAAAGACACCAAATTACGTTTACTCCACTTCGAAATACGCCCCAAAGATGCCTCAGGGTCAAGCATTAACTGTCCTCTACTCCCTCCCGATACAGTTCGTAGGATATTAGTACTACTTTTATAAGTCACAAGTACTGTCATCCGCAAAATAATAAACGCTGAAACTTGCAGCATGTCGTTAATATGCTGGATAAATAGTGTGAGTGACAGTACAGAGCCTTAGGGTACTCCAGCGTTAATGATATAGGAGCATACGCCGTTTTTACAGACGCTAATGCTTCGCCCAGACAGAAAACTAGATATCCATCTGCACAATTCCAA
Organism: Galleria mellonella; assembly: GCF_026898425.1. Classification (NCBI taxonomy): domain Eukaryota; kingdom Metazoa; phylum Arthropoda; class Insecta; order Lepidoptera; family Pyralidae; genus Galleria; species Galleria mellonella. The sequence continues at coordinate 5,544 of NW_026442005.1, read as the reverse complement.
TTGCACAAGTCGGCAATGTGCACGTGACACCCCTAGTGTTGTAGGCGTCCATAGGCTACAGTGTTCTTTTACCATTAGACGGATGGTATGCTTGTTTCCCACCTTTGTGGTATGAAATGAAATGAAATGAAATGAAATGAAATGAAATGAAATGAAATGAAATTTTATTTGCTAGAAACATTGTAGAAAAGGTGTTGCATTTGTGAAGTTTATAAGATGTCCATTATGTTTCGCCACATCAAATGGCATGCAAATATTAATTATTGAATTTATCCATTTTCTATTTTATACAGGTACATCATATATTTAATTCTCAATTACATATACAATAAATCACTATTAGTACGAAGTGTCACTTTGGTCATGCATTACAAACAGTCAATAAAGCTACTACAAATAATAAAATGATAAAAATGTCAAATAAAATTAAAATTACAATTTAAATTTCAACTAAGTCAATGTCACAGCATTTATATTTTACAAAAACTCATTAATATTGTAAAAATTATTTTCTATTAACCATGTTTTCAATTTTAATTTAAAATAATTTAATGGCAATTCTCTTATTTTTTTTGGTATCCTATTATAAATTCGAATAGCCATTACACCGCAATTTTGTTGATGCAGCGTTGACTTACAGGTGGGTAGTTTCAGTTGTGTGGGGTCTCTGGGTGTGAATTTATTATATTCTGTCATTGTTGTAAATAAATACAAATGTTTTTTTACAAATATTCCCACCTCATAGATATACATTGAGGTAAGTGTCAAATGTCTTTTTTTTTTGTCAAGTGTCAAAAAAAAAGTGTATAAAAAATCGATGAATTTTTCTAAGTATCCAGATCTGATCCTTAAAATTAACTTTATATTTTTTTTTTATAACACAATGACAAACAAGCTAACAGTCCACCTGATGGAATGTGGTAACCGTCGCCTATAGACATGAAAAGCACCATGAACATTACAGAATACACTGGGCATAACCTTAGTACACCTCATGCGTTGTCATTCTTGAGAATTATGATGTTATGCCTATATACTCTGTATAATTTCACTGCTATATCCCAGCACTCAAACCGAAACACAGTCATGCAAGTACAACTATTTCACGGCAGAAATACAGGAGGGACAGAAGTAGCCATGCAGACGACTTTTGTCCAAAGTCTCCCTCTAGTAGTACTTCTATTTAATTCGGCAATGATAAATCAGAATACCAGAAGAGACTTACAAAATATTATTTTATCCCAAATATCTATTATTTTTGAACGCTCATTATAATATTCTTTAAATTAGATTAAGAAATTGATTTTTTTTTCTCAAATTTAGGCAACACTTCCGAGTAGCATGAATAATGTTATATTGGTTACCATATGAACTTGTCGTTTTTGCCAGCTATTTAATTTTTTTTATTATTATTTATTATTTTAGCCGTTAACAGACATAAGCATTCCCCATAAGGGGACTTTTGCCAGTAGTTGGCAAGCTTGGCAGGCGTGTTGGCAACCACAGTTAGGCTTTTAAAGATGTTTTAAGAAAGGCGCTGCTGGTTATCCCTCGCCCTCCTTTAGTTGCTTCTTACGACACCCACGGGAAAGGAAGGGGTGGCCCATTCTATGCCGGAGCACACGCGGCAAAACTAGTTCATGTGAAAAGCAAACAGAAATTATGGAAATTAAAATAATAAAAAAGCTGACGACCTGTAAACGTAACCAATTCCATAGATACACAATTTTCTTCGCCCAAAATAGATTACATCATTATTTAAATGTAGTGAGATGTGTGATCCCGGCATAGAATATACCACCCCTTCCTTTCCTATGGGTGTCGTAAGAGGCGACTGAGGGAATTTAATGGTCGAAGAATAGGCAGCAGCGTCTCTGTTAAAACTTCAATAAAGCTTAACCGCGGTTGCCAACCAGCCTGGCAAGCATAGCAACTCTTAGCATAAACTCCTTTATGGGTGCGATCTGAGTTCGGCAGTGGACAGTTAATAATAATAGTAATAAAGCAAAAAACGAAAATAAAAATACATTAAGTGGAATACTAATGATGTAATTTGGTGAATTATTGTTGATAAATATGGCAGGCGTTATGAATAAGGTACAATAATCCTTCTACTATAAAATATTATTACCAGATTACAATTGCTTACGATAGTACAGACAAAGTAACTATATCATTTGAGAATAAAGCATTTGAAAATAACTTAGAAAGATAGTCCACAACTTCTTGTTTTTTAAATTTTTTATGCAACTTAAAATGGCAAACAAGCTGACGTCCATCTGATGGAAAAGCGGTAACCGTCCCCTATAGACATGATTGGACTAATACAATGTATATAAAATAAATATGACATGTTAATCCCTATTTTTCCATTGAATTTACAGTACACTCTTACAATATAATATACTGTACTTCTTCGTACTAGACGACGTACTCCAAAATGATACCACTTTTATAGTTCCACTAGTGTCTTTTATATTTATTTACATAACAAAATTATGGTTACAAAAAAAAACACAAAGAGATACAAGAATGGTATGCAAAAATTCAAATCATTCTTTTTCTTTTTTTAAATATACTATATGGCTTCTTTCCAGCCATGACCACGTACTGAACACCTTCCATGAAATCGTAGACTTATTATTTGAATATAGGTACAACATTTTCAATTTATATAGGTAAATTTATTTATATATGGATGTGATTTGGAACAAAATCTTACGGCTGATTTAACCTCAAATGTCATATGTCTTTACATAAATTTGTTTTTTAAAAATCTTGCTACTCAGTGAAGAAGTTTTATTTTTTAATATAAAATCCGTACATTAAAATAAGCAGTTTTTATAAGTAGTTTATATAGTATTATAGTTAATTTATATATATACATATAGATGCTTTACGAGTACTATTATTGTAAACAATCTATGTTACAAATGTAATGCAATTTTTTTTTTTTATTAAATTCATTGAGCACAACTGCCTAAAGGTAAATAAATTTAATTGAAATAAAATGAATCATGGTATATTATATATAACGTAGTATTTCATTAAAATATATTTATAAACAAATGAAAATGATTACAATTAATAAAAAATAAAAACAGAGCTATTCGTTCCTCGAAGTTAATCTTAGCCTAAATAATTACTACATGCTATTTACACATTATGTACATATATCTTATTATGTAGTTTTTAAATAAATAATATATTAGTACCTAGTCCAATTCTGGTTGCAAAATTCCAACTGGCTTTAAAATATTAATATGGATTTTCACTTTGCATAGTACGCTGTGAATATCGCCGCCTATATTTAGTTGTAAATTTGATCTTATTATACCACATATTTCTAGTATCATTATTACCACATACAATAAATAGAAACAGGAGGAATCCTTGAGTTGTCACGGTGACAGTAAAAACATATGCACAAATCACTTTGTACGCGAACAGTCCAAATATCCACGGCAAACCGAACAAAAACATAAGAACGAGCCCGATTCTAGCACATCTTATTGCTTCCTGCATACTATCCATCTTTTGTTTTCCCAAATTTCTATTACGCATACTCCAAGTTACATGCCCAATTGTATATATAAATACAAGGAAATTAACCACCAATATAATTGCAATGGGCGCGTAAACTGACAACCACAAAGCAAGTCCCGAAGGATAGCAGAAACTGCCACTAGGAGCCATCTCTTCGAAACGTCTCACGTAAGACTTTGGAGAAATTAGAAGGAGTATAGCAATAACGACTGCGGGGGCTGCCCAAGAAAAACCTGATGTTATTAGTAATTTATTGGGTATACTACTAAAATTTGCAATGGTGTATTGAACTGCAACCATGTCGAAATAAGCAATTATGGCAACCACCAACATCCAACAGAACGATGCCAACAGGGAGTAATGCAAAACAACTCCAGTGACCAAACATGAAAAGCTGTATTGATCGTATTTAACAAACGCCACTAATAAAAAACAAAGCGAAAGAATCAATAATGCAACACATAACTGAAGCCACATACGATTGCGAAATACTGAACGCCAGGTATTAAACAAGAAAGCAGTGGTCGCAATCAAGGTGACACCAAAGATTGATAAGCCACAACCAATTATAGATAATAATTCTAATATTCTTTCGTCAGACTCCGAGAACCTGGGTCGTGGTATTAATATTTCAGCAAAATGGGTGAGATGGTCGCATAGACATGTATCCAGAAGGAATGAACTAGTTGAGGAGACAAAGATGCATCCTTCTTGCGACCAATACCCGTTACCATCAGGCTGTAACTGCAAATAACCACAGGAACGTTTCGTTTCCCTTTCCGGTTCTTCCATTGGCCTAAAATGTAGTTTCACTACCTGTAAAATTAAAATCTTCTTTTAATATTTTTAATTTTCCTTTTTTTTCATTTTAACATAAATGTGATCATCCGAAAATTATATGTTACGCACGAAAATATTTATTCTTATGACTGAAATCAGTAATTAATGTTTTGTGAGACTTTATTTTCACTGTTAAAAGTACAATAATATCATCCACTGCTAAACATAGACACACGCACACGCACGCACGCACGCCCGCTCGCACGCATGCACGCACACACACACACACACAATACAAACATAAACATGTATAAATATTAATATGACATACTATGTACGGTGCTATATTATGAATTGTAACTTAATTATTGGTTAATGTTATTAATTTTAAGGCTTAATGTTAGCTAAATATGAAACTGTTTATGTACTGTATAAGAACTTTGTCATTACCTATTCAAAGCAAATAAAGTATTTCTATTCCCTTCTATCAAAACATTAAAAGTAGTATAATGGTGTATGAAAAAAATTACCTCATTGTCGAATTGTGTCAAGTTAACAACATTGATGCTGATCACCCGGCTGTTGATGACGTTTGCACCTTTATAATGGAAGGCGCGGTTAGTGAGGAACACCACAAAACTGATACGTCTAGGAGAATCCAGCACAGACCTTGGTAGATCCACAACGGCTTCAGTCCGTTTAGCAAGTAAATGCGATATGTTGACATCCACTGTGATGACACAATATTGTTAGTCAAATCTAACAGTCCTTGACAATGTAATCCTAAATCATCTTCATCATTTCAGCATTATAGATAGATAGATACCCTTTACTCTTTCGACCATAAGATTACAATAGTGAACTTATTATAAATACAAACAATTACAGAAATGAAGTCACACTGAGAAAACAATGGGCGACCTTATCGCTAGCATCCCCCTTGGAGGTTTTGCCAGTAGTTGCCATGCTTGGCAGGCGGATTGGCAACCGCAGTCAAGCTTTAGAGATGTTTTAAGAGTGACGTTGCTGCCCATCCTCTGCTCATCTTTAGTCTATTCTTACCACACCCACAGGATAGGAAGGGGTGGCCTATTCTATGCCGGGACCACACGGTCATCCACAACCTTTAGATGGAGAAGAGAAATTATAAACAGTTTGTCTGGAAGCACGAAAGTGTTCTTTTTTTTAATACATGTATACACTATTTCCATGCAGACC